>NW_026776648.1:0-22500 GCF_030936135.1 Gavia stellata | reverse complement strand
TAATTTACTTTGCAACCAGAGATGTTTTTGAGAAGGGATTCTTACGGGTTCTAATTCTGCTTTGTCATTCTGTCCTACCCAGAAGTTCCAGTAGAAGTTAGGTGGTACGCATGGTCTTGATGGAAATTAAGTGTTGCTCCATAGCATTTTCATTTTCTTTATAGGAAACTAAAGCACATAATTTTTGATAATAATACAGTTATTGCTCTTAATCAACCACTTTCTTACATAGCTTAGTGCAACATCTATCTTTTTCTATCTACGGCCCCGAAGAATTAAGATTTCCTCCCTACCCGGTCACATTCCTGATGCAATGGGTGTAGTTGTAGTAAAAGAGCAGGTATTGTCATTTCCAGTAAGGATTGCTTTCTCTCTTCAGCGCTTTACATGCTGTAAACCTAAGGCAGAGGAGCAAACTCCCTGCTGCTCCTCCAGCTGCCTTTATGCCTTCTGGCAATTCACCCCTCCCCTTCCCCAGGTGGTTGTGGGAAGGGCAGTGGGCGAGGCCTGGGGTATATGAGCCACAGCCTCTCCTTAGGGAGCTCCTTCTGCTCCTGGGTTTCTCTGGTGTTGGTGCTCTGCTGTTCCTTCAGCTGATTGCTGCTTAATTGCAGCTGATTGCTTTTGCCTAAGCTCTTTGGGCAAAGGTGTTTTGACGTTTAGAGAAGCGGAGGTGTCTGTCTGAGGTAAGAGCTTCAGGACCAGTTGAGGTTCAGCAGCATATGTAATAAAAAGTAAACCTATATGTAGTGGGGGTTTTTTCAGGTCAGTGATTTTGTATTGAGTGTTTGCAGCTGGCAAAATGATCTAATAGTATGTAGGGCTTTTTTATTCTAGATGCTTTGCATTTTCCTGGAATTCCTGACTTTACTGAAGGTGCAACCTTGTTTTTTTTAACTAGTTGTGCTGTATGTTGCTGATATAATTTCTGGTAATAAGAGTGATGGTGAGATTATCTAGCAGGGCTTAAGGTGTGAGCATTTTGTATGCATCTGTACATAGAGCTTTAGCATTTCTTAAGAAAGGAGCAGTGACAATTCATAATGTCTTTCAGGGTATGGGCCAGCTCATTGCCTACCCAATTGCTCACAGAGTACTAACTTGTCCCTACAACCTTTGCAGCTTGTAGCGGGCCCCTCAGATTATAAGCATCAGGAGTGAGTAGCTTACAGGTTTGGGATTTCTTTACTTTGAAGGTGGAAGCAATGAGCAAAGCGGGCTATTGGCACTGGAGGTGACTCAGGGAAGGTGAGCCATGACTAGTGGGTCAACGAGCAGTTAATTTTCAGGTGTCGTATTGTTGGTGAGGTTAGAAGCATCCCTTGTTTGTGCTTTATGGGTGGTGCCCAAGCAGAATGGCAGAAGCAGGGTGGGTGAGCGGCCAAGGTAAAGGAATGAAAGATGGGAAGGCTGTGGTTTTGGGCAGTATCTCAGCATGTGCCTTTTGGTTTCTTCAGGTGCTGTGAGCAGGCTGGGAGGGGTGAAGCTGCAGGCTGATGAGCGGTCTGAGAAGGTGAGGTGGTTGTCAGCTGGGTCTGCACCTAAGAGTAGTTAATCACGTGGCAACTCGGTTAGGTGTTTCTCCTTGGTTTTGCAGGTGCCATTCAGGCAGCATTTTGCATTGGATTTGCGGTGAGCTGGGACAGTAGCAAGGAGGAGCATGGGGCTGGTGACTTCTCCCAAGCACAGCAATAGTTTTCAGTCTCTTGGTAGACTAGATGCCAGAAGCAATGATGGCCACAGCGTCCGACTTTGGAATTGGCACGGTGCAGGGGAACAGAAGGCCACCTTCCTTTTCAGGACGGGGGGGGGTGTTGTGGAAGAGGTTGGCATTGATGGATATGATGCTTACTGCTGGCACTATTTTTGTGAGGATGAAGAGGAATGTGGCAACTGCAGAAATATCCCTGTTAGCCGATGTAGCTTATGGTGTAGCCTGGATTCAGAGCCCTGGCCCTCTGAAAGCCAAATGGAAGGACTGGGACTGAGGAGGGGGCTCTGGTTGGAGGGGACAAGGTTGGGAATTGCAGGGAGGGTATTGAAGTTAGTGTAGGGGAGAGGGCTGCCCAGGAAGAGTCACCTTTGGGCAGGTAAAGGGAGGGGGTTACTTGTCAGCACAAGACTAGTGTGGGCAGGGCAGTTCCAGCCTGTGTCTGTGTGGTGTAGCTTGTGCGGTCTGTCTTCTGTGTCGTAGACCTTCCTGAAGTGCTCCTTGATCACAGAGATGACATGGAGACAGTATGTCCCCCGGGTGCCATCCCTAGGGCCTTGAACGCCTGTATGCATCGGTATAGTGCCAACTGGGTGCTTCTTTTCTTGCATTAGAAGCTTAAAGCGTGGATAGGACTTGCGTCTCAGAAGTTTCTGGTCATCCTCTTTTGCGGCATTGTTCCAGGCCACGTCAGCATGTCTGATGCTGAGTGGTCTGTTTTAATGGATCACTTTTCTGGGACTTCTTCCCTCCATCCCTACATTCTTGGGTCTTTAAGCAAGGCAGCTTGCGCGTGCTTCATCCCAGTTGCAGCCATATCTTCTTGTCATGGGGCATGGCATTCGACTTCTCTGGAACTGCCCTAGATTCTTGCCCACGGCCCCTTAGGTCTTCTTGCCCAATGGCATCTCTGGTCTGGGAGTCGTCATTCTTACAGAGAGTGTTCTTCTGTCTCTGGGTCCTGTCATTTGTCTTGTTTGTGTGCAGTGTTGGTCTGTGCATGGTTTTTGTCTGGGTTGGAGCTGCTCTGCCTGGGGGCATAGCAGTAATAGACTCAGCAGGAAAATAGCGGGAAGATTCTCCAGTTAATAATTTGATAAGCCTAGACTTTGTAGGCAAAGGGTGTACAGTCCATTTCAGAGCAAGTAGCCGTATATGCAGCAGGTGAGGAGAGTCATTTCCATAGCATTATGCAGACACAGGGAATGACCATTTTTTTTAATGGCAGGCTGTAGTTGGACTCCAGATGGTATTCCCAAATGGAAACAAGACCTCTGGAATTGTTAAACTATTGATCAGTATCCACGTGACTGGTTCAGTATTGCTTTTCCAGGTGCAGAGGTATGAGCCATGTGCAAACGGGCAACGGAAGAGAGGTGAGCAGAGCACAGTCGGAGGGTGGTTTGTGTGGTGTCAGAGGGAAGATGCGACTGGTGGCTGTACGACTACTTTATAGGTTTTGGTTAGGTTTTTTTTTGTTTTGAAGGTGGGAAGCAATGACCAAGTGTATATAGGCACTGGAGCTGACTCAGACAAGGTGAGCCATGACTAGTGGGCTGAAGTAGCAGTTAATGTTCAGGTGTTGAATTGTTGGTTAAGTTAGAATTTTCCCTTGTTGTGTGTCTTCTGGGTGGTACCTGAGCCTCAGTGTAGCAACCTGTAAAGAGCAGAGGCAGGGTGGGTGAGCAGCTGAGGTAAGAGCGGGAGATGAGAATCACGTCAGGCAGACTGCGGTTTTGGGCAGCACCTCAGCATGTGCTTTATAAGTTTGTTTTTAGCAGGTGCGTTATGTTGCTTTGGGGGGACGAAGCAGCATGCTGACAAGAAGTCCGAGAAGGTGAGGTGCTTGTCGTCTGGGTTGGTGTCTAAGAGCAAGGTATCCTGTGGCAACTCAATCAATCGGTGGACGTTTGCAATTTCAGTGTTGAGCTCTGAGGTGAATTAGTGAGAAGAAAGCAATGATACGTCTGGACCTTTTGAGTGTCGAAACAAGTTGAGAGCCCAAGTGTTTGTGGTTCGGTTTAGAGGTTACCAGTGCGAGGTGAGGACCAGCAACAGCTTTCAGGGCTGGCACCTTTAGTTTAAGAGTAATCACTGGACGTTGGCAATTTCGGTGTTGAGCTCTGGCCAGACTGAGCAGGAGAGGGAGTGTATGTTGGAAGTCTTAGTAGCCTGAAAAAGTTCAGAGCCCAAGTGTTTGTGGTTCGTTTTAGAGGTTACCAGTGGGAGATGAGGACCAGCAACAGCTGTCAAGGCTGGCACCTTTATTGTAGGAGCAATGGGTGGACGTTTGCAATTTCGGTGTTGAGCTCTGACGCGAGTTAGCGACAGGAAGCGATGATACGTCTGGACCTTTGAGTGTCTAAACAAGTTCAGAGCCCAAGTGTTTGTGGTTCGTTTGAGAGGTTACCAGTGGGAGATGAGGACCAGCAAGAGCTTTCAGGGCTGGCACCTTTAGTGTAGGAGCAATCGGTGGACGTTCGCAATATCGGTGTTGAGCTCTGACGCGAGTTAGCGAGAGGAAGCGATGATACGTCTGGATCTTAGAGTGTCAAAACAAGTTCAGAGTCCAAGTGCTTGAGGTTCGTTTTAGCGGTTAGCAGAGGGAGATGAGGATCAGCAAGAGCTTTCAGGGCTGGCACCATTAGTGTAGGAGCAATCGCTGGACGTTCGCAATATCGATGTTGAGCTATGACGTGAATTAGTGAGAGGAAGCGATGATACGTCTGGACCTCAGAGTGTCTAGAAAAGTTGAGAGCCCAAGTGTTTCTGGTTCGTTTTAAAGGTTTCCAGTGGGAGACGAGGACCAGCAAGAGCTTTCAGGGCTGGCACCTTTATTGTAGGAGCAATCGCTGGATGTTGGCAATTTCGGTGTTGAGCTCTGACGTGAATTAGCGAAAGGAAGCGATGATACGTCTGGACCTTTGAGTGTCTAAACAAGTTCAGAGCCCAAGGTTTTGTTGTTCGTCTTAGAGGTTACCAGTGGGAGATGAGGACCAGCAACAGCTTTCAGGGCTGGCATCTTTAGTGTAGGAGCAATCGGTGGACGTTTGAAGTTCGGTGTTGACCTCTGTCCAGATTGAGCAGGAGATGGAGTGTATGTTGGAAGTTTTAGTAGACTAAACAAGTTCAGTGCCCAAGTGTTTATGGTTCATTTTAGAGGTTACCAGTGGGAGATGAGGACCAGCAAGTACCTTCAGGCCTGGCACCTTTATTGTAGGAGCAATCCCTGGATGTTTGCGATTTCAGTGTTGATCTCTGACTTGAATTAGCGAGAGGAAGCGATCATACATCTGGCCATTTGAGTGTCTAAGCACGTTCAGAGCCCAAGCGGTAGTGGTTCCTTTTAGAGGTTACCAGTGGGAGATGAGGACCAGCAGCAGCTTTCAGGGCTGGCACCTTTAGTGTAGGAGCAATCGCTGGACGTTTGCAATTTCGGTGTTGAGCTCTGGCCAGAATGAGCAGGAGAGGGAGTGTACGTTGGAAGTTTTAGTAGGCGAAACAAGTTCAGAGCCCAAGTGCTTGTGGTTCGTTTGAGAGGTTACCAGTGGGAGATGAGGACCAGCAAGAGCTTTCAGGGCTGGCACCTTTAGTGTAGGAGCAATCCCTGGACGTTCGCAATTTCGTTGGTGAATTTTGGCCAGATTGAGCAGGAGGGGCTGTGTACGTTGGAAGTTTTAGTAGGCTAAACAAGTTCAGAGCCCAAGTGTTTGTGGTTCGTTTGAGAGGTTACCAGTGGGAGATGAGGACCAGCAAGAGCTTTCAGGGCTGGCACCTTTAGTGTAGGAGCAATCGCTGGACGTTCGCAATTTCGGTGTTGAGCTCTGGCCAGATTGAGCAGGAGAGGCTGTGTACGTTGGAAGTTTTAGTAGGCTAAACAAGTTCAGAGCCCAAGTGTTTGTGGTTCGTTTGAGAGGTTACCAGTGGGAGATGAGGACCAGCAAGAGCTTTCAGGGCTGGCACCTTTAGTGTAGGAGCAATCGCTGGACGTTCGCAATGTCGGTGTTGAGCTCTGGCCAGATTGAGCAGGAGAGGCTGTGTACGTTGGAAGTTTTAGTAGGCGAAACAAGTTCAGAGCCCAAGTGTTTGTGGTTCGTTTGAGAGGTTACCAGTGGGAGATGAGGACCAGCAAGAGCTTTCAGGGCTGGCACCTTTAGTGTAGGAGCAATCGCTGGACGTTCGCAATTTCGGTGTTGAGCTCTGGCCAGATTGAGCAGGAGAGGCTGTGTACGTTGGAAGTTTTAGTAGGCGAAACAAGTTCAGAGCCCAAGTGTTTGTGGTTCGTTTGAGAGGTTACCAGTGGGAGATGAGGACCAGCAAGAGCTTTCAGGGCTGGCACCTTTAGTGTAGGAGCAATCCCTGGACGTTCGCAATTTTGGTGTTGAGCTCTGGCCAGATTGAGCAGGAGAGGCTGTGTACGTTGGAAGTTTCAGTAGGCTAAACAAGTTCAGAGGCCAAGTGTTTGTGGTTCGTTTGAGAGGTTACCAGTGGGAGATGAGGACCAGCAAGAGCTTTCAGGGCTGGCACCTTTAGTGTAGGAGCAATCGCTGGACGTTCGCAATTTTGGTGTTGAGCTCTGGCCAGATTGAGCAGGAGAGGCTGTGTACGTTGGAAGTTTTAGTAGGCTAAACAAGTTCAGAGCCCAAGTGTTTGTGGTTCGTTTGAGAGGTTACCAGTGGGAGATGAGGACCAGCAAGAGCTTTCAGGGCTGGCACCTTTAGTGTAGGAGCAATCCCTGGACGTTCGTAATTTCGTTGGTGAATTTTGGGCAGATTGAGCAGGAGAGGCTGTGTACGTTGGAAGTTTTAGTAGGCTAAACAAGTTCAGAGGCCAAGTGTTTGTGGTTCGTTTGAGAGGTTACCAGTGGGAGATGAGGACCAGCAAGAGCTTTCAGGGCTGGCACCTTTAGTGTAGGAGCAATCGCTGGACGTTCGCAATTTCGGTGTTGAGCTCTGGCCAGATTGAGCAGGACAGGCTGTGTACGTTGGAAGTTTTAGTAGGCTAAACAAGTTCAGAGCCCAAGTGTTTGTGGTTCGTTTGAGAGGTTACCAGTGGGAGATGAGGACCAGCAAGAGCTTTCAGGGCTGGCACCTTTAGTGTAGGAGCAATCGCTGGACGTTCGCAATTTCGGTGTTGAGCTCTGGCCAGATTGAGCAGGACAGGCTGTGTACGTTGGAAGTTTTAGTAGGCTAAACAAGTTCAGAGCCCAAGTGTTTGTGGTTCGTTTGAGAGGTTACCAGTGGGAGATGAGGACGAGCAAGAGCTTTCAGGGCTGGCACCTTTAGTGTAGGAGCAATCGCTGGACGTTCGCAATGTCGGTGTTGAGCTCTGGCCAGATTGAGCAGGAGAGGCTGTGTACGTTGGAAGTTTTAGTAGGCTAAACAAGTTCAGAGCCCAAGTGTTTGTGGTTCGTTTGAGAGGTTACCAGTGGGAGATGAGGACCAGCAAGAGCTTTCAGGGCTGGCACCTTTAGTGTAGGAGCAATCCCTGGACGTTCGTAATTTCGTTGGTGAATTTTGGCCAGATTGAGCAGGAGAGGCTGTGTACGTTGGAAGTTTTAGTAGGCTAAACAAGTTCAGAGCCCAAGTGTTTGTGGTTCGTTTGAGAGGTTACCAGTGGGAGATGAGGACCAGCAAGAGCTTTCAGGGCTGGCACCTTTAGTGTAGGAGCAATCGCTGGACGTTCGCAATTTTGGTGTTGAGCTCTGGCCAGATTGAGCAGGAGAGGCTGTGTACGTTGGAAGTTTTAGTAGGCTAAACAAGTTCAGAGCCCAAGTGTTTGTGGTTCGTTTGAGAGGTTACCAGTGGGAGATGAGGACCAGCAAGAGCTTTCAGGGCTGGCACCTTTAGTGTAGGAGCAATCGCTGGACGTTCGCAATTTTGGTGTTGAGCTCTGGCCAGATTGAGCAGGAGAGTCTGTATATGTTGGAAGTTTTAGTAGGCTAAACAAGTTCAGAGCCCAAGTGTTTGTGGTTCGTTTGAGAGGTTACCAGTGGGAGATGAGGACCAGCAAGAGCTTTCAGGGCTGGCACCTTTAGTGTAGGAGCAATCCCTGGACGTTCGCAATTTCGTTGGTGAATTTTGGCCAGATTGAGCAGGAGAGGCTGTGTACGTTGGAAGTTTTAGTAGGCTAAACAAGTTCAGAGCCCAAGTGTTTGTGGTTCGTTTGAGAGGTTACCAGTGGGAGATGAGGACCAGCAAGAGCTTTCAGGGCTGGCGCCTTTAGTGTAGGAGCAATCGCTGGACGTTCGCAATTTCGGTGTTGAGCTCTGGCCAGATTGAGCGGGAGAGGCTGTGTACGTTGGAAGTTTTAGTAGGCTAAACAAGTTCAGAGCCCAAGTGTTTGTGGTTCGTTTGAGAGGTTACCAGTGGGAGATGAGGACCAGCAAGAGCTTTCAGGGCTGGCACCTTTAGTGTAGGAGCAATCGCTGGACGTTCGCAATTTTGGTGTTGAGCTCTGGCCAGATTGAGCAGGAGAGGCTGTGTACGTTGGAAGTTTTAGTAGGCGAAACAAGTTCAGAGCCCAAGTGTTTGTGGTTCGTTTGAGAGGTTACCAGTGGGAGATGAGGACCAGCAAGAGCTTTCAGGGCTGGCACCTTTAGTGTAGGAGCAATCCCTGGACGTTCGAAATTTTGGTGTTGAGCTCTGGCCAGATTGAGCAGGAGAGGCTGTGTACGTTGGAAGTTTTAGTAGGCGAAACAAGTTCAGAGCCCAAGTGTTTGTGGTTCGTTTGAGAGGTTACCAGTGGGAGATGAGGACCAGCAAGAGCTTTCAGGGCTGGCACCTTTAGTGTAGGAGCAATCGCTGGACGTTCGCAATTTCGGTGTTGAGCTCTGGCCAGATTGAGCAGGAGAGGCTGTGTACGTTGGAAGTTTTAGTAGGCTAAACAAGTTCAGAGCCCAAGTGTTTGTGGTTCGTTTGAGAGGTTACCAGTGGGAGATGAGGACCAGCAAGAGCTTTCAGGGCTGGCACCTTTAGTGTAGGAGCAATCCCTGGACGTTCGCAATTTCGTTGGTGAATTTTGGCCAGATTGAGCAGGAGAGGCTGTGTACGTTGGAAGTTTTAGTAGGCGAGACAAGTTAAGAGCCCAAGTGTTTGTGGTTCGTTTGAGAGGTTACCAGTGGGAGATGAGGACCAGCAAGAGCTTTCAGGGCTGGCACCTTTAGTGTAGCAAGCAATCCCTGGACGTTCGCAATTTCGTTGGTGAATTTTGGCCAGATTGAGCAGGAGAGGCTGTGTACGTTGGAAGTTTTAGTAGGCTAAACAAGTTCAGAGCCCAGTATTTGTGGTTCGTTTGAGAGGTTACCAGTGGGAGATGAGGACCAGCAAGAGCTTTCAGGGCTGGCACCTTTAGTGTAGGAGCAATCGCTGACGTTCGCAATTTCGGTGTTGAGCTCTGGCCAGATTGAGCGGGAGAGGCTGTGTACGTTGGAAGTTTTAGTAGGCTAAACAAGTTCAGAGCCCAAGTGTTTGTGGTTCGTTTGAGAGGTTACCAGTGGAGATGAGGACCAGCAAGAGCTTTCAGGGCTGGCACCTTTAGTGTAGGAGCAATCGCTGGACGTTCGCAATGTCGGTGTTGAGCTCTGGCCAGATTGAGCAGGAGAGGCTGTGTACGTTGGAAGTTTTAGTAGGCGAAACAAGTTCAGAGCCCAAGTGTTTGTGGTTCGTTTGAGAGGTTACCAGTGGGAGATGAGGACCAGCAAGAGCTTTCAGGGCTGGCACCTTTAGTGTAGCAATCCCTGGAGACGTTCGCAATTTCGTTGGTGAATTTTGGCCAGATTGAGCAGGAGAGGCTGTGTACGTTGGAAGTTTTAGTAGGCTAAACAAGTTCAGAGCCAAGTGTTTGTGGTTCGTTTGAGAGGTTACCAGTGGGAGATGAGGACCAGCAAGAGCTTTCAGGGCTGGCACCTTTAGTGTAGGAGCAATCCCTGGACGTTCGCAATTTCGTTGGTGAATTTTGGCCAGATTGAGCAGGAGGGCTGTGTACGTTGGAAGTTTTAGTAGGCTAAACAAGTTCAGAGCCCAAGTGTTTGTGGTTCGTTTGAGAGGTTACCAGTGGGAGATGAGGACCAGCAAGAGCTTTCAGGGCTGGCACCTTTAGTGTAGGAGCAATCGCTGGACGTTCGCAATTTCGGTGGTGATCTCTGGCCAGATTGAGCAGGAGAGGCTGTGTACGTTGGAAGTTTTAGTAGGCTAAACAAGTTCAGAGCCCAAGTGTTTGTGGTTCGTTTGAGAGGTTACCAGTGGGAGATGAGGACCAGCAAGAGCTTTCAGGGCTGGCACCTTTAGTGTAGGAGCAATCGCTGGACGTTCGCAATGTCGGTGTTGAGCTCTGGCCAGATTGAGCAGGAGAGGCTGTGTACGTTGGAAGTTTTAGTAGGCGAAACAAGTTCAGAGCCCAAGTGTTTGTGGTTCGTTTGAGAGGTTACCAGTGGGAGATGAGGACCAGCAAGAGCTTTCAGGGCTGGCACCTTTAGTGTAGGAGCAATCGCTGGACGTTCGCAATTTCGGTGTTGAGCTCTGGCCAGATTGAGCAGGAGAGGCTGTGTACGTTGGAAGTTTTAGTAGGCGAAACAAGTTCAGAGCCCAAGTGTTTGTGGTTCGTTTGAGAGGTTACCAGTGGGAGATGAGGACCAGCAAGAGCTTTCAGGGCTGGCACCTTTAGTGTAGGAGCAATCCCTGGACGTTCGCAATGTCGGTGTTGAGCTCTGGCCAGATTGAGCAGGAGAGGCTGTGTACGTTGGAAGTTTTAGTAGGCGAAACAAGTTCAGAGCCCAAGTGTTTGTGGTTCGTTTGAGAGGTTACCAGTGGGAGATGAGGACCAGCAAGAGCTTTCAGGGCTGGCACCTTTAGTGTAGGAGCAATCCCTGGACGTTCGCAATTTCGTTGGTGAATTTTGGCCAGATTGAGCAGGAGAGGCTGTGTACGTTGGAAGTTTTAGTAGGCTAAACAAGTTGAGAGCCCAAGTGTTTGTGGTTCGTTTGAGAGGTTACCAGTGGGAGATGAGGACCAGCAAGAGCTTTCAGGGCTGGCACCTTTAGTGTAGGAGCAATCCCTGGACGTTCGCAATTTCGTTGGTGAATTTTGGCCAGATTGAGCAGGAGGGGCTGTGTACGTTGGAAGTTTTAGTAGGCTAAACAAGTTCAGAGCCCAAGTGTTTGTGGTTCGTTTGAGAGGTTACCAGTGGGAGATGAGGACCAGCAAGAGCTTTCAGGGCTGGCACCTTTAGTGTAGGAGCAATCGCTGGACGTTCGCAATGTCGGTGTTGAGCTCTGGCCAGATTGAGCAGGAGAGGCTGTGTACGTTGGAAGTTTTAGTAGGCTAAACAAGTTCAGAGCCCAAGTGTTTGTGGTTCGTTTGAGAGGTTACCAGTGGGAGATGAGGACCAGCAAGAGCTTTCAGGGCTGGCACCTTTAGTGTAGGAGCAATCGCTGGACGTTCGCAATGTCGGTGTTGAGCTCTGGCCAGATTGAGCAGGAGAGGCTGTGTACGTTGGAAGTTTTAGTAGGCGAAACAAGTTCAGAGCCCAAGTGTTTGTGGTTCGTTTGAGAGGTTACCAGTGGGAGATGAGGACCAGCAAGAGCTTTCAGGGCTGGCACCTTTAGTGTAGGAGCAATCGCTGGACGTTCGCAATTTCGGTGTTGAGCTCTGGCCAGATTGAGCAGGAGAGTCTGTGTACGTTGGAAGTTTTAGTAGGCGAAACAAGTTCAGAGCCCAAGTGTTTGTGGTTCGTTTGAGAGGTTACCAGTGGGAGATGAGGACCAGCAAGAGCTTTCAGGGCTGGCACCTTTAGTGTAGGAGCAATCCCTGGACGTTCGCAATTTTGGTGTTGAGCTCTGGCCAGATTGAGCAGGAGAGGCTGTGTACGTTGGAAGTTTCAGTAGGCTAAACAAGTTCAGAGGCCAAGTGTTTGTGGTTCGTTTGAGAGGTTACCAGTGGGAGATGAGGACCAGCAAGAGCTTTCAGGGCTGGCACCTTTAGTGTAGGAGCAATCGCTGGACGTTCGCAATTTTGGTGTTGAGCTCTGGCCAGATTGAGCAGGAGAGGCTGTGTACGTTGGAAGTTTTAGTAGGCTAAACAAGTTCAGAGCCCAAGTGTTTGTGGTTCGTTTGAGAGGTTACCAGTGGGAGATGAGGACCAGCAAGAGCTTTCAGGGCTGGCACCTTTAGTGTAGGAGCAATCCCTGGACGTTCGTAATTTCGTTGGTGAATTTTGGGCAGATTGAGCAGGAGAGGCTGTGTACGTTGGAAGTTTTAGTAGGCTAAACAAGTTCAGAGCCCAAGTGTTTGTGGTTCGTTTGAGAGGTTACCAGTGGGAGATGAGGACCAGCAAGAGCTTTCAGGGCTGGCACCTTTAGTGTAGGAGCAATCGCTGGACGTTCGCAATTTCGGTGTTGAGCTCTGGCCAGATTGAGCAGGAGAGGCTGTGTACGTTGGAAGTTTTAGTAGGCTAAACAAGTTCAGAGCCCAAGTGTTTGTGGTTCGTTTGAGAGGTTACCAGTGGGAGATGAGGACCAGCAAGAGCTTTCAGGGCTGGCACCTTTAGTGTAGGAGCAATCGCTGGACGTTCGCAATTTCGGTGTTGAGCTCTGGCCAGATTGAGCAGGAGAGTCTGTATACGTTGGAAGTTTTAGTAGGCTAAACAAGTTCAGAGCCCAAGTGTTTGTGGTTCGTTTGAGAGGTTACCAGTGGGAGATGAGGACCAGCAAGAGCTTTCAGGGCTGGCACCTTTAGTGTAGGAGCAATCCCTGGACGTTCGTAATTTCGTTGGTGAATTTTGGCCAGATTGAGCAGGAGAGGCTGTGTACGTTGGAAGTTTTAGTAGGCTAAACAAGTTCAGAGCCCAAGTGTTTGTGGTTCGTTTGAGAGGTTACCAGTGGGAGATGAGGACCAGCAAGAGCTTTCAGGGCTGGCACCTTTAGTGTAGGAGCAATCGCTGGACGTTCGCAATTTTGGTGTTGAGCTCTGGCCAGATTGAGCAGGAGAGGCTGTGTACGTTGGAAGTTTTAGTAGGCGAAACAAGTTCAGAGCCCAAGTGTTTGTGGTTCGTTTGAGAGGTTACCAGTGGGAGATGAGGACCAGCAAGAGCTTTCAGGGCTGGCACCTTTAGTGTAGGAGCAATCGCTGGACGTTCGCAATCTTGGTGTTGAGCTCTGGCCAGATTGAGCAGGAGAGTCTGTATACGTTGGAAGTTTTAGTAGGCTAAACAAGTTCAGAGCCCAAGTGTTTGTGGTTCGTTTGAGAGGTTACCAGTGGGAGATGAGGACCAGCAAGAGCTTTCAGGGCTGGCACCTTTAGTGTAGGAGCAATCCCTGGACGTTCGCAATTTCGTTGG
Organism: Gavia stellata; assembly: GCF_030936135.1. Lineage (NCBI taxonomy): Eukaryota > Metazoa > Chordata > Aves > Gaviiformes > Gaviidae > Gavia > Gavia stellata. The sequence goes on along the minus strand of NW_026776648.1, from coordinate 9,456 downwards.
TGAATTTTGGCCAGATTGATCAGGAGAGGCTGTGTACGTTGGAAGTTTTAGTAGGCTAAACAAGTTCAGAGCCCAAGTGTTTGTGGTTCGTTTGAGAGGTTACCAGTGGGAGATGAGGACCAGCAAGAGCTTTCAGGGCTGGCACCTTTAGTGTAGGAGCAATCGCTGGACGTTCGCAATTTCGGTGTTGAGCTCTGGCCAGATTGAGCGGGAGAGGCTGTGTACGTTGGAAGTTTTAGTAGGCTAAACAAGTTCAGAGCCCAAGTGTTTGTGGTTCGTTTGAGAGGTTACCAGTGGGAGATGAGGACCAGCAAGAGCTTTCAGGGCTGGCACCTTTAGTGTAGGAGCAATCGCTGGACGTTCGCAATTTTGGTGTTGAGCTCTGGCCAGATTGAGCAGGAGAGGCTGTGTACGTTGGAAGTTTTAGTAGGCGAAACAAGTTCAGAGCCCAAGTGTTTGTGGTTCGTTTGAGAGGTTACCAGTGGGAGATGAGGACCAGCAAGAGCTTTCAGGGCTGGCACCTTTAGTGTAGTAGCAATCCCTGGACGTTCGAAATTTTGGTGTTGAGCTCTGGCCAGATTGAGCAGGAGAGGCTGTGTACGTTGGAAGTTTTAGTAGGCGAAACAAGTTCAGAGCCCAAGTGTTTGTGGTTCGTTTGAGAGGTTACCAGTGGGAGATGAGGACCAGCAAGAGCTTTCAGGGCTGGCACCTTTAGTGTAGGAGCAATCGCTGGACGTTCGCAATTTCGGTGTTGAGCTCTGGCCAGATTGAGCAGGAGAGGCTGTGTACGTTGGAAGTTTTAGTAGGCTAAACAAGTTCAGAGGCCAAGTGTTTGTGGTTCGTTTGAGAGGTTACCAGTGGGAGATGAGGACCAGCAAGAGCTTTCAGGGCTGGCACCTTTAGTGTAGCAGCAATCCCTGGACGTTCGCAATTTCGTTGGTGAATTTTGGCCAGATTGAGCAGGAGAGGCTGTGTACGTTGGAAGTTTTAGTAGGCTAAACAAGTTCAGAGCCCAAGTATTTGTGGTTCGTTTGAGAGGTTACCAGTGGGAGATGAGGACCAGCAAGAGCTTTCAGGGCTGGCACCTTTAGTGTAGGAGCAATCGCTGGACGTTCGCAATTTCGGTGTTGAGCTCTGGCCAGATTGAGCAGGAGAGGCTGTGTACGTTGGAAGTTTTAGTAGGCGAAACAAGTTAAGAGCCCAAGTGTTTGTGGTTCGTTTGAGAGGTTACCAGTGGGAGATGAGGACCAGCAAGAGCTTTCAGGCTGGCACCTTTAGTGTAGGAGCAATCGCTGGACGTTCGCAATTTTGGTGTTGAGCTCTGGCCAGATTGAGCAGGAGAGGCTGTGTACGTTGGAAGTTTTAGTAGGCGAAACAAGTTCAGAGCCCAAGTGTTTGTGGTTCGTTTGAGAGGTTACCAGTGGGAGATGAGGACCAGCAAGAGCTTTCAGGGCTGGCACCTTTAGTGTAGGAGCAATCCCTGGACGTTCGCAATTTTGGTGTTGAGCTCTGGCCAGATTGAGCGGGAGAGTCTGTGTACGTTGGAAGTTTTAGTAGGCTAAACAAGTTCAGAGCCCAAGTGTTTGTGGTTCGTTTGAGAGGTTACCAGTGGGAGATGAGGACCAGCAAGAGCTTTCAAGGCTGGCACCTTTAGTGTAGGAGCAATCGCTGGACGTTCGCAATTTCGGTGTTGAGCTCTGGCCAGATTGAGCAGGAGAGGCTGTGTACGTTGGAAGTTTTAGTAGGCTAAACAAGTTCAGAGCCCAAGTGTTTGTGGTTCGTTTGAGAGGTTACCAGTGGGAGATGAGGACCAGCAAGAGCTTTCAGGGCTGGCACCTTTAGTGTAGGAGCAATCCCTGGACGTTCGCAATTTCGTTGGTGAATTTTGGCCAGATTGAGCAGGAGAGGCTGTGTACGTTGGAAGTTTTAGTAGGCTAAACAAGTTGAGAGCCCAAGTGTTTGTGGTTCGTTTGAGAGGTTACCAGTGGGAGATGAGGACCAGCAAGAGCTTTCAGGGCTGGCACCTTTAGTGTAGGAGCAATCGCTGGACGTTCGCAATGTCGGTGTTGAGCTCTGGCCAGATTGAGCGGGAGAGGCTGTGTACGTTGGAAGTTTTAGTAGGCTAAACAAGTTCAGAGCCCAAGTGTTTGTGGTTCGTTTGAGAGGTTACCAGTGGGAGATGAGGACCAGCAAGAGCTTTCAGGGCTGGCACCTTTAGTGTAGGAGCAATCGCTGGACGTTCGCAATGTCGGTGTTGAGCTCTGGCCAGATTGAGCAGGACAGGCTGTGTACGTTGGAAGTTTTAGTAGGCGAAACAAGTTCAGAGCCCAAGTGTTTGTGGTTCGTTTGAGAGGTTACCAGTGGGAGATGAGGACCAGCAAGAGCTTTCAGGGCTGGCACCTTTAGTGTAGGAGCAATCGCTGGACGTTCGCAATTTCGGTGTTGAGATCTGGCCAGATTGAGCGGGAGAGGCTGTGTACGTTGGAAGTTTTAGTAGGCTAAACAAGTTCAGAGCCCAAGTGTTTGTGGTTCGTTTGAGAGGTTACCAGTGGGAGATGAGGACCAGCAAGAGCTTTCAGGGCTGGCACCTTTAGTGTAGGAGCAATCCCTGGACGTTCGCAATTTCGTTGGTGAATTTTGGCCAGATTGAGCAGGAGAGGCTGTGTACGTTGGAAGTTTTAGTAGGCTAAACAAGTTGAGAGCCCAAGTGTTTGTGGTTCGTTTGAGAGGTTACCAGTGGGAGATGAGGACCAGCAAGAGCTTTCAGGGCTGGCACCTTTAGTGTAGGAGCAATCGCTGGACGTTCGCAATTTCGGTGTTGAGCTCTGGCCAGATTGAGCGGGAGAGGCTGTGTACGTTGGAAGTTTTAGTAGGCTAAACAAGTTCAGAGGCCAAGTGTTTGTGGTTCGTTTGAGAGGTTACCAGTGGGAGATGAGGACCAGCAAGAGCTTTCAGGGCTGGCACCTTTAGTGTAGGAGCAATCGCTGGACGTTCGCAATGTCGGTGTTGAGCTCTGGCCAGATTGAGCAGGACAGGCTGTGTACGTTGGAAGTTTTAGTAGGCTAAACAAGTTCAGAGCCCAAGTGTTTGTGGTTCGTTTGAGAGGTTACCAGTGGGAGATGAGGACCAGCAAGAGCTTTCAGGGCTGGCACCTTTAGTGTAGGAGCAATCGCTGGACGTTCGCAATTTCGGTGTTGAGATCTGGCCAGATTGAGCGGGAGAGGCTGTGTACGTTGGAAGTTTTAGTAGGCTAAACAAGTTCAGAGCCCAAGTGTTTGTGGTTCGTTTGAGAGGTTACCAGTGGGAGATGAGGACCAGCAAGAGCTTTCAGGGCTGGCACCTTTAGTGTAGGAGCAATCGCTGGACGTTCGCAATTTCGGTGTTGAGCTCTGGCCAGATTGAGCGGGAGAGGCTGTGTACGTTGGAAGTTTTAGTAGGCTAAACAAGTTCAGAGCCCAAGTGTTTGTGGTTCGTTTGAGAGGTTACCAGTGGGAGATGAGGACCAGCAAGAGCTTTCAGGGCTGGCACCTTTAGTGTAGGAGCAATCGCTGGACGTTCGCAATTTCGGTGTTGAGCTCTGGCCAGATTGAGCGGGAGAGGCTGTGTACGTTGGAAGTTTTAGTAGGCTAAACAAGTTCAGAGCCCAAGTGTTTGTGGTTCGTTTGAGAGGTTACCAGTGGGAGATGAGGACCAGCAAGAGCTTTCAAGGCTGGCACCTTTAGTGTAGGAGCAATCGCTGGACGTTCGCAATTTCGGAGTTGAGCTCTGGCCAGATTGAGCGGGAGAGGCTGTGTACGTTGGAAGTTTTAGTAGGCTAAACAAGTTCAGAGCCCAAGTGTTTGTGGTTCGTTTGAGAGGTTACCAGTGGGAGATGAGGACCAGCAAGAGCTTTCAGGGCTGGCACCTTTAGTGTAGGAGCAATCGCTGGACGTTCGCAATTTCGGTGTTGAGCTCTGGCCAGATTGAGCAGGAGAGGCTGTGTACGTTGGAAGTTTCAGTAGGCTAAACAAGTTCAGAGCCCAAGTGTATGTGGTTCGTTTGAGAGGTTACCAGTGGGAGATGAGGACCAGCAAGAGCTTTCAGGGCTGGCACCTTTAGTGTAGGAGCAATCGCTGGACGTTCGCAATTTCGGTGTTGAGCTCTGGCCAGATTGAGCAGGAGAGGCTGTGTACGCTGGAAGTTTTAGTAGGCTAAACAAGTTCAGAGCCCAAGTGTTTGTGGTTCGTTTGAGAGGTTACCAGTGGGAGATGAGGACCAGCAAGAGCTTTCAGGGCTGGCACCTTTAGTGTAGGAGCAATCGCTGGACGTTCGCAATTTCGGTGTTGAGCTCTGGCCAGATTGAGCAGGAGAGGCTGTGTACGTTGGAAGTTTTAGTAGGCTAAACAAGTTCAGAGCCCAAGTGTTTGTGGTTCGTTTGAGAGGTTACCAGTGGGAGATGAGGACCAGCAAGAGCTTTCAGGGCTGGCACCTTTAGTGTAGGAGCAATCGCTGGACGTTCGCAATTTCGGTGTTGAGCTCTGGCCAGATTGAGCAGGAGAGGCTGTGTACGCTGGAAGTTTTAGTAGGCTAAACAAGTTCAGAGCCCAAGTGTTTGTGGTTCGTTTGAGAGGTTACCAGTGGGAGATGAGGACCAGCAAGAGCTTTCAGGGCTGGCACCTTTAGTGTAGGAGCAATCGCTGGACGTTCGCAATTTCGGTGTTGAGCTCTGGCCAGATTGAGCAGGAGAGGCTGTGTACGTTGGAAGTTTCAGTAGGCTAAACAAGTTAAGAGCCCAAGTGTTTGTGGTTCGTTTGAGAGGTTACCAGTGGGAGATGAGGACCAGCAAGAGCTTTCAGGGCTGGCACCTTTAGTGTAGGAGCAATCGCTGGACGTTCGCAATTTCGGTGTTGAGCTCTGGCCAGATTGAGCAGGAGAGGCTGTGTACGTTGGAAGTTTTAGTAGGCTAAACAAGTTCAGAGCCCAAGTGTTTGTGGTTCGTTTGAGAGGTTACCAGTGGGAGATGAGGACCAGCAAGAGCTTTCAGGGCTGGCACCTTTAGTGTAGGAGCAATCCCTGGACGTTCGTAATTTCGTTGGTGAATTTTGGCCAGATTGAGCAGGAGAGGCTGTGTACGTTGGAAGTTTTAGTAGGCTAAACAAGTTCAGAGCCCAAGTGTTTGTGGTTCGTTTGAGAGGTTACCAGTGGGAGATGAGGACCAGCAAGAGCTTTCAGGGCTGGCACCTTTAGTGTAGGAGCAATCGCTGGACGTTCGCAATTTCGTTGGTGAATTTTGGCCAGATTGAGCAGGAGAGGCTGTGTACGTTGGAAGTTTTAGTAGGCTAAACAAGTTGAGAGCCCAAGTGTTTGTGGTTCGTTTGAGAGGTTACCAGTGGGAGTTGAGGACCAGCAAGAGCTTTCAGGGCTGGCACCTTTAGTGTAGGAGCAATCGCTGGACGTTCGCAATTTCGGTGTTGAGCTCTGGCCAGATTGAGCAGGAGAGGCTGTGTACGTTGGAAGTTTTAGTAGGCTAAACAAGTTCAGAGCCCAAGTGTTTGTGGTTCGTTTGAGAGGTTACCAGTGGGAGATGAGGACCAGCAAGAGCTTTCAGGGCTGGCATCTTTAGTGTAGGAGCAATCCCTGGACGTTCGCAATTTTGGTGTTGAGCTCTGGCCAGATTGAGCGGGAGAGGCTGTGTACGTTGGAAGTTTTAGTAGGCTAAACAAGTTCAGAGGCCAAGTGTTTGTGGTTCGTTTGAGAGGTTACCAGTGGGAGATGAGGACCAGCAAGAGCTTTCAGGGCTGGCACCTTTAGTGTAGGAGCAATCGCTGGACGTTCGCAATGTCGGTGTTGAGCTCTGGCCAGATTGAGCAGGACAGGCTGTGTACGTTGGAAGTTTTAGTAGGCGAAACAAGTTCAGAGCCCAAGTGTTTGTGGTTCGTTTGAGAGGTTACCAGTGGGAGATGAGGACCAGCAAGAGCTTTCAGGGCTGGCACCTTTAGTGTAGGAGCAATCGCTGGACGTTCGCAATTTCGGTGTTGAGATCTGGCCAGATTGAGCAGGAGAGGCTGTGTACGTTGGAAGTTTTAGTAGGCTAAACAAGTTCAGAGCCCAAGTGTTTGTGGTTCATTTGAGAGGTTACCAGTGGGAGATGAGGACCAGCAAGAGCTTTCAGGGCTGGCACCTTTAGTGTAGGAGCAATCCCTGGACGTTCGCAATTTCGTTGGTGAATTTTGGCCAGATTGAGCAGGAGAGGCTGTGTACGTTGGAAGTTTTAGTAGGCTAAACAAGTTGAGAGCCCAAGTGTTTGTGGTTCGTTTGAGAGGTTACCAGTGGGAGATGAGGACCAGCAAGAGCTTTCAGGGCTGGCACCTTTAGTGTAGGAGCAATCGCTGGACGTTCGCAATTTCGGTGTTGAGCTCTGGCCAGATTGAGCGGGAGAGGCTGTGTACGTTGGAAGTTTTAGTAGGCTAAACAAGTTCAGAGGCCAAGTGTTTGTGGTTCGTTTGAGAGGTTACCAGTGGGAGATGAGGACCAGCAAGAGCTTTCAGGGCTGGCACCTTTAGTGTAGGAGCAATCGCTGGACGTTCGCAATGTCGGTGTTGAGCTCTGGCCAGATTGAGCAGGACAGGCTGTGTACGTTGGAAGTTTTAGTAGGCTAAACAAGTTCAGAGCCCAAGTGTTTGTGGTTCGTTTGAGAGGTTACCAGTGGGAGATGAGGACCAGCAAGAGCTTTCAGGGCTGGCACCTTTAGTGTAGGAGCAATCGCTGGACGTTCGCAATTTCGGTGTTGAGATCTGGCCAGATTGAGCGGGAGAGGCTGTGTACGTTGGAAGTTTTAGTAGGCTAAACAAGTTCAGAGGCCAAGTGTTTGTGGTTCGTTTGAGAGGTTACCAGTGGGAGATGAGGACCAGCAAGAGCTTTCAGGGCTGGCACCTTTAGTGTAGGAGCAATCGCTGGACGTTCGCAATTTCGGTGTTGAGCTCTGGCCAGATTGAGCGGGAGAGGCTGTGTACGTTGGAAGTTTTAGTAGGCTAAACAAGTTCAGAGCCCAAGTGTTTGTGGTTCGTTTGAGAGGTTACCAGTGGGAGATGAGGACCAGCAAGAGCTTTCAGGGCTGGCACCTTTAGTGTAGGAGCAATCGCTGGACGTTCGCAATTTCGGTGTTGAGCTCTGGCCAGATTGAGCGGGAGAGGCTGTGTACGTTGGAAGTTTTAGTAGGCTAAACAAGTTAAGAGCCCAAGTGTTTGTGGTTCGTTTGAGAGGTTACCAGTGGGAGATGAGGACCAGCAAGAGCTTTCAAGGCTGGCACCTTTAGTGTAGGAGCAATCGCTGGACGTTCGCAATTTCGGTGTTGAGCTCTGGCCAGATTGAGCAGGAGAGGCTGTGTACGTTGGAAGTTTTAGTAGGCTAAACAAGTTCAGAGCCCAAGTGTTTGTGGTTCGTTTGAGAGGTTACCAGTGGGAGATGAGGACCAGCAAGAGCTTTCAGGGCTGGCACCTTTAGTGTAGGAGCAATCGCTGGACGTTCGCAATTTCGGTGTTGAGCTCTGGCCAGATTGAGCAGGAGAGGCTGTGTACGTTGGAAGTTTTAGTAGGCTAAACAAGTTCAGAGCCCAAGTGTTTGTGGTTCGTTTGAGAGGTTACCAGTGGGAGATGAGGACCAGCAAGAGCTTTCAGGGCTGGCACCTTTAGTGTAGGAGCAATCGCTGGACGTTCGCAATTTCGGTGTTGAGCTCTGGCCAGATTGAGCAGGAGAGGCTGTGTACGTTGGAAGTTTTAGTAGGCTAAACAAGTTCAGAGCCCAAGTGTTTGTGGTTCGTTTGAGAGGTTACCAGTGGGAGATGAGGACCAGCAAGAGCTTTCAGGGCTGGCACCTTTAGTGTAGGAGCAATCGCTGGACGTTCGCAATTTCGGTGTTGAGCTCTGGCCAGATTGAGCAGGAGAGGCTGTGTACGCTGGAAGTTTTAGTAGGCTAAACAAGTTCAGAGCCCAAGTGTTTGTGGTTCGTTTGAGAGGTTACCAGTGGGAGATGAGGACCAGCAAGAGCTTTCAGGGCTGGCACCTTTAGTGTAGGAGCAATCGCTGGACGTTCGCAATTTCGGTGTTGAGCTCTGGCCAGATTGAGCAGGAGAGGCTGTGTACGTTGGAAGTTTCAGTAGGCTAAACAAGTTAAGAGCCCAAGTGTTTGTGGTTCGTTTGAGAGGTTACCAGTGGGAGATGAGGACCAGCAAGAGCTTTCAGGGCTGGCACCTTTAGTGTAGGAGCAATCCCTGGACGTTCGCAATTTCGGTGTTGAGCTCTGGCCAGATTGAGCAGGAGAGGCTGTGTACGTTGGAAGTTTTAGTAGGCTAAACAAGTTCAGAGCCCAAGTGTTTGTGGTTCGTTTGAGAGGTTACCAGTGGGAGATGAGGACCAGCAAGAGCTTTCAGGGCTGGCACCTTTAGTGTAGGAGCAATCCCTGGACGTTCGTAATTTCGTTGGTGAATTTTGGCCAGATTGAGCAGGAGAGGCTGTGTACGTTGGAAGTTTTAGTAGGCTAAACAAGTTCAGAGCCCAAGTGTTTGTGGTTCGTTTGAGAGGTTACCAGTGGGAGATGAGGACCAGCAAGAGCTTTCAGGGCTGGCACCTTTAGTGTAGGAGCAATCGCTGGACGTTCGCAATTTCGTTGGTGAATTTTGGCCAGATTGAGCAGGAGAGGCTGTGTACGTTGGAAGTTTTAGTAGGCTAAACAAGTTCAGAGCCCAAGTGTTTGTGGTTCGTTTGAGAGGTTACCAGTGGGAGATGAGGACCAGCAAGAGCTTTCAGGGCTGGCACCTTTAGTGTAGGAGCAATCGCTGGACGTTCGCAATTTCGGTGTTGAGCTCTGGCCAGATTGAGCAGGAGAGGCTGTGTACGTTGGAAGTTTTAGTAGGCTAAACAAGTTCAGAGCCCAAGTGTTTGTGGTTCGTTTGAGAGGTTACCAGTGGGAGATGAGGACCAGCAAGAGCTTTCAGGGCTGGCACCTTTAGTGTAGGAGCAATCGCTGGACGTTCGCAATTTCGGTGTTGAGCTCTGGCCAGATTGAGCAGGAGAGGCTGTGTACGTTGGAAGTTTTAGTAGGCTAAACAAGTTCAGAGCCCAAGTGTTTGTGGTTCGTTTGAGAGGTTACCAGTGGGAGATGAGGACCAGCAAGAGCTTTCAGGGCTGGCACCTTTAGTGTAGGAGCAATCCCTGGACGTTCGCAATTTCGTTGGCGAATTTTGGCCAGATTGAGCAGGAGAGGCTGTGTACGTTGGAAGTTTTAGTAGGCTAAACAAGTTCAGAGCCCAAGTGTTTGTGGTTCGTTTGAGAGGTTACCAGTGGGAGATGAGGACCAGCAAGAGCTTTCAGGGCTGGCACCTTTAGTGTAGGAGCAATCGCTGGACGTTCGCAATTTTGGTGTTGAGCTCTGGCCAGATTGAGCGGGAGAGGCTGTGTACGTTGGAAGTTTTAGTAGGCA
>NW_026776647.1:0-62823 GCF_030936135.1 Gavia stellata | reverse complement strand
TGATGAGGACGAGCAACAGCTTTCAGGGCTGGCACCTTTAGTGTTGGAGCAATCGCTGGACGTTCGCAATTTCGGTGTTGAACTTTGGCCAGCTCGAGCAGGAGAGGCTGTGTACGTTGGAAGTTTTAGTAGCCTAAACAAGTTCAGAGCCCAAGTGTTAGTGGTTCGTTTTAGAGGTTACCAGTGGGAGATGAGGACCAGCAACAGCATTCAGGGCTGGCACCTTTAGTGTAGGAGCAATCGCTGGACGTTCGCAATTTCGGTGTTGAGCTCTGGCCAGATTGAGCAGGAGAGGCTGTGTACGTTGGAAGTTTTAGTAGCCTAAACAAGTTCAGAGTCCAAGTGTTTGTGGTTCGTTTTCGAGGTTTCCAGTGGGAGATGAGGACCAGCAAGAGCTTTCAGGTCTGGCACCTTTAGTGTAGGAGCAATCGCTGGACGTTCGCAATTTCGGTGTTGAACTCTGGCCAGATTGAGCAGGAGAGGCTGTGTACGTTGGAAGTTTTAGTAGCCTAAACAAGTTCAGAGCCCAAGTGTTTGTGGTTCGTTTTAGAGGTTACCAGTGGGAGATGAGGACCAGCAAGAGCTTTCAGGGCTGGCACCTTTAGTGTAGGAGCAATCGCTGGACGTTCGCAATTTCGGTGTTGAACTTTGGGCAGCTCGAGCAGTGGGCAGCTCGAGCAGGAGAGGCTGTGTACATTGGAAGTTTTAGTAGCCTAAACAAGTTCAGAGCCCAAGTGTTTGTGGTTCGTTTGAGAGGTTACCAGTGGGAGATGAGGACCAGCAACAGCATTCAGGGCTGGCACCTTCAGTGCAGGAGCAATCGCTGGACGTTCGCAATTTCGGTGTTGAGCTCTGGCCAGATTGAGCAGGAGAGGCTGTGTACGTTGGAAGTTTTAGTAGCCTAAACAAGTTCAGAGCCCAAGTGTTAGTGGTTCGTTTTAGAGGTTACCAGTGGGAGATGAGGACCAGCAAGAGCTTTCAGGGCTGGCACCTTTAGTGTAGGAGCAATCGCTGGACGTTCGCAATTTCGGTGTTGAGCTCTGGCCAGATTGAGCAGGAGAGGCTGTGTACGTTGGAAGTTTTAGTAGCCTAAACAAGTTCAGAGCCCAAGTGTTTGTGGTTCGTTTTAGAGGTTACCAGTGGGAGATGAGGACCAGCAACAGCTTTCAGGGCTGGCACCTTTAGTGTAGGAGCAATCGCTGGACGTTCGCAATTTCGGTGTTGAACTTTGGCCAGCTCGAGCAGCAGAGGCTGTGTACGTTGGAAGTTTTAGTAGCCTAAACAAGTTCAGAGCCCAAGTGTTTGTGGTTCGTTTTAGAGGTTACCAGTGGGAGATGAGGACCAGCAACAGCTTTCAGGGCTGGCACCTTTAGTGTAGGAGCAATCGCTGGACATTCGCAATTTTGGTGTTGAGCTCTGGCCAGATTGAGCAGGAGAGGCTGTGTACATTGGAAGTTTTAGTAGCCTAAACAAGTTCAGAGCCCAAGTGTTTGTGGTTCGTTTGAGAGGTTACCAGTGGGAGATGAGGACCAGCAACAGCATTCAGGGCTGGCAACTTTAGTGTAGGAGCAATCGCTGGACGTTCGCAATTTCGGTGTTGAGCTCTGGCCAGATTGAGCAGGAGAGGCTGTGTACGTTGGAAGTTTTAGTAGCCTAAACAAGTTCAGAGCCCAAGTGTTTGTGGTTCGTTTTCGAGGTTACCAGTGGGAGATGAGGACCAGCAACAGCTTTCAGGGCTGGCACCTTTAGTGTAGGAGCAATCGCTGGATGTTCGCAATTTCGGTGTTGAACTTTGGCCAGCTCGAGCAGGAGAGGCTGTGTACGTTGGAAGTTTTAGTAGCCTAAACAAGTTCAGAGCCCAAGTGTTTGTGGTTCGTTTGAGAGGTTACCAGTGGGAGATGAGGACGAGCAACAGCTTTCAGGGCTGGCACCTTTAGTGTAGGAGCAATCGCTGGACGTTCGCAATTTCGGTGTTGAACTTTGGCCAGCTCGAGCAGGAGAGGCTGTGTACGTTGGAAGTTTTAGTAGCCTAAACAAGTTCAGAGCCCAAGTGTTTGTGATTCATTTTCGAGGTTACCAGTGGGAGATGAGGACCAGCAAGAGCTTTCAGGGCTGGCACCTTTAGTGTAGGAGCAATCGCTGGACGTTCGCAATTTCGGTGTTGAACTTTGGCCAGCTCGAGCAGGAGAGGCTGTGTACGTTGGAAGTTTTAGTAGCCTAAACAAGTTCAGAGCCCAAGTGTTTGTGGTTCGTTTTCGAGGTTACCAGTGGGAGATGAGGACCAGCAACAGCATTCAGGGCTGGCACCTTTAGTGTAGGAGCAATCGCTGGACGTTCGCAATTTCGGTGTTGAACTTTGGGCAGCTCGAGCAGGAGAGGCTGTGTACGTTGGAAGTTTTAGTAGCCTAAACAAGTTCAGAGCCCAAGTGTTTGTGGTTCGTTTTAGAGGTTACCAGTGGGAGATGAGGACGAGCAACAGCATTCAGGGCTGGCACCTTTAGTGTAGGAGCAATCGCTGGACGTTCGCAATTTCGGTGTTGAGCTCTGGCCAGATTGAGCAGGAGAGGCTATGTACGTTGGAAGTTTTAGTAGCCTAAACAAGTTCAGAGCCCAAGTGTTTGTGGTTCGTTTTAGAGGTTACCAGTGGGAGATGAGGACGAGCAACAGCTTTCAGGGCTGGCACCTTTAGTGTTGGAGCAATCGCTGGACGTTCGCAATTTCGGTGTTGAACTTTGGCCAGCTCGAGCAGGAGAGGCTGTGTACGTTGGAAGTTTTAGTAGCCTAAACAAGTTCGGAGCCCAAGTGTTTGTGGTTCGTTTGAGAGGTTACCAGTGGGAGATGAGGACCAGCAACAGCTTTCAGGGCTGGCACCTTTAGTGTAGGAGCAATCGCTGGACGTTCGCAATTTCGGTGTTGAGCTCTGGCCAGCTCGAGCAGGAGAGGCTGTGTACGTTGGAAGTTTTAGTAGCCTAAACAAGTTCAGAGCCCAAGTGTTTGTGGTTCGTTTTAGAGGTTACCAGTGGGAGATGAGTACCAGCAACAGCATTCAGGGCTGGCAACTTTAGTGTAGGAGCAATCGCTGGACGTTCGCAATTTCGGTGTTGAACTTTGGCCAGCTCGAGCAGGAGAGGCTGTGTACGTTGGAAGTTTTAGTAGCCTAAACAAGTTCAGAGCCCAAGTGTTTGTGGTTCGTTTTAGAGGTTACCAGTGGGAGATGAGGACCAGCAACAGCTTTCAGGGCTGGCACCTTTAGTGTTGGAGCAATCGCTGGACGTTCGCAATTTCGGTGTTGAACTTTGGCCAGCTCGAGCAGGAGAGGCTGTGTACGTTGGAAGTTTTAGTAGCCTAAACAAGTTCAGAGCCCAAGTGTTAGTGGTTCGTTTTAGAGGTTACCAGTGGGAGATGAGGACCAGCAACAGCATTCAGGGCTGGCACCTTTAGTGTAGGAGCAATCGCTGGACGTTCGCAATTTCGGTGTTGAGCTCTGGCCAGATTGAGCAGGAGAGGCTGTGTACGTTGGAAGTTTTAGTAGCCTAAACAAGTTCAGAGCCCAAGTGTTTGTGGTTCGTTTTAGAGGTTACCAGTGGGAGATGAGCACCAGCAAGAGCTTTCAGGGCTGGCACCTTTAGTGTAGGAGCAATCGCTGGACGTTCGCAATTTCGGTGTTGAGCTCTGGCCAGATTGAGCAGGAGAGGCTGTGTACGTTGGAAGTTTTAGTAGCCTAAACAAGTTCAGAGCCCAAGTGTTTGTGGTTCGTTTTCGAGGTTACCAGTGGGAGATGAGGACCAGCAAGAGCTTTCAGGTCTGGCACCTTTAGTGTAGGAGCAATCGCTGGACGTTCGCAATTTCGGTGTTGAACTCTGGCCAGATTGAGCAGGAGAGGCTGTGTACGTTGGAAGTTTTAGTAGCCTAAACAAGTTCAGAGCCCAAGTGTTTGTGGTTCGTTTTAGAGGTTACCAGTGGGAGATGAGGACCAGCAAGAGCTTTCAGGGCTGGCACCTTTAGTGTAGGAGCAATCGCTGGACGTTCGCAATTTCGGTGTTGAACTTTGGCCAGCTCGAGCAGGAGAGGCTGTGTACGTTGGAAGTTTTAGTAGCCTAAACAAGTTCAGAGCCCAAGTGTTTGTGGTTCGTTTTCGAGGTTACCAGTGGGAGATGAGGACCAGCAACAGCTTTCAGGGCTGGCACCTTTAGTGCAGGAGCAATCGCTGGACGTTCGCAATTTCGGTGTTGAGCTCTGGCCAGATTGAGCAGGAGAGGCTGTGTACGTTGGAAGTTTTAGTAGCCTAAACAAGTTCAGAGCCCAAGTGTTAGTGGTTCGTTTTAGAGGTTACCAGTGGGAGATGAGGACCAGCAAGAGCTTTCAGGTCTGGCACCTTTAGTGTAGGAGCAATCGCTGGACGTTCGCAATTTCGGTGTTGAACTCTGGCCAGATTGAGCAGGAGAGGCTGTGTACGTTGGAAGTTTTAGTAGCCTAAACAAGTTCAGAGCCCAAGTGTTAGTGGTTCGTTTTAGAGGTTACCAGTGGGAGATGAGGACCAGCAAGAGCTTTCAGGGCTGGCACCTTTAGTGTAGGAGCAATCGCTGGACGTTCGCAATTTCGGTGTTGAGCTCTGGCCAGTTGTAGCAGGAGAGGCTGTGTACGTTGGAAGTTTTAGTAGCCTAAACAAGTTCAGAGCCCAAGTGTTTGTGGTTCGTTTTCGAGGTTACCAGTGGGAGATGAGGACCAGCAACAGCATTCAGGGCTGGCACCTTTAGTGTAGGAGCAATCGCTGGACGTTCGCAATTTCGGTGTTGAACTTTGGCCAGCTCGAGCAGGAGAGGCTGTGTACGTTGGAAGTTTTAGTAGCCTAAACAAGTTCAGAGCCCAAGTGTTTGTGGTTCTTTTTCGAGGTTACCAGTGGGAGATGAGGACCAGCAAGAGCTTTCAGGGCTGGCACCTTTAGTGTAGGAGCAATCGCTGGACGTTCGCAATTTCGGTGTTGAACTTTGGGCAGCTCGAGCAGGAGAGGCTGTGTACGTTGGAAGTTTTAGTAGCCTAAACAAGTTCGGAGCCCAAGTGTTTGTGGTTCGTTTTAGAGGTTACCAGTGGGAGATGAGGACGAGCAACAGCTTTCAGGGCTGGCACCTTTAGTGTTGGAGCAATCGCTGGACGTTCGCAATTTCGGTGTTGAACTTTGGCCAGCTCGAGCAGGAGAGGCTGTGTACGTTGGAAGTTTTAGTAGCCTAAACAAGTTCAGAGCCCAAGTGTTTGTGGTTCGTTTTAGAGGTTACCAGTGGGAGATGAGGACCAGCAAGAGCTTTCAGGGCTGGCACCTTTAGTGTAGGAGCAATCGCTGGACGTTCGCAATTTCGGTGTTGAACTTTGGCCAGCTCGAGCAGGAGAGGCTGTGTACGTTGGAAGTTTTAGTAGCCTAAACATAACAAGTTCAGAGCCCAAGTGTTTGTGGTTCGTTTTAGAGGTTACCAGTGGGAGATGAGGACCAGCAAGAGCTTTCAGGGCTGGCACCTTTAGTGTAGGAGCAATCGCTGGACGTTCGCAATTTCGGTGTTGAGCTCTGGCCAGATTGAGCAGGAGAGGCTGTGTACGTTGGAAGTTTTAGTAGCCTAAACAAGTTCAGAGCCCAAGTGTTAGTGGTTCGTTTAGAGGTTACCAGTGGGAGATGAGGACCAGCAAGAGCTTTCAGGGCTGGCACCTTTAGTGTAGGAGCAATCGCTGGACGTTCGCAATTTCGGTGTTGAACTCTGGCCAGATTGAGCAGGAGAGGCTGTGTACGTTGGAAGTTTTAGTAGCCTAAACAAGTTCAGAGCCCAAGTGTTAGTGGTTCGTTTTAGAGGTTACCAGTGGGAGATGAGGACCAGCAAGAGCTTTCAGGGCTGGCACCTTTAGTGTAGGAGCAATCGCTGGACGTTCGCAATTTCGGTGTTGAGCTCTGGCCAGTTGTAGCAGGAGAGGCTGTGTACGTTGGAAGTTTTAGTAGCCTAAACAAGTTCAGAGCCCAAGTGTTTGTGGTTCGTTTTCGAGGTTACCAGTGGGAGATGAGGACCAGCAACAGCATTCAGGGCTGGCACCTTTAGTGTAGGAGCAATCGCTGGACGTTCGCATTTCGGTGTTGAACTTTGGCCAGCTCGAGCAGGAGAGGCTGTGTACGTTGGAAGTTTTAGTAGCCTAAACAAGTTCAGAGCCCAAGTGTTAGTGGTTCGTTTTAGAGGTTACCAGTGGGAGATGAGGACCAGCAAGAGCTTCAGGGCTGGCACCTTTAGTGTAGGAGCAATCGCTGGACGTTCGCAATTCGGTGTTGAACTTTGGCAGCTCGAGCAGGAGAGGCTGTGTACGTTGGAAGTTTTAGTAGCCTAAACAAGTTCGGAGCCCAAGTGTTTGTGGTTCGTTTTAGAGGTTAGCAGTGGGAGATGAGGACGAGCAACAGCTTTCAGGGCTGGCACCTTTAGTGTTGGAGCAATCGCTGGACGTTCGCAATTTCGGTGTTGAACTTTGGCCAGCTCGAGCAGGAGAGCGCTGTGTACGTTGGATGTTCAGAGCCCAAGTGTTTGTGGTTCGTTTTAGAGGTTACCAGTGGGAGATGAGTACCAGCAAGAGCTTTCAGGGCTGGCACCTTTAGTGTAGGAGCAATCGCTGGACGTTCGCAATTTCGGTGTTGAACTTTGGGCAGCTCGAGCAGGAGAGGCTGTGTACGTTGGAAGTTTTAGTAGCCTAAACAAGTTCAGAGCCCAAGTGTTTGTGGTTCGTTTTCGAGGTTACCAGTGGGAGATGAGGACCAGCAACAGCTTTCAGGGCTGGCACCTTTAGTGCAGGAGCAATCGCTGGACGTTCGCAATTTCGGTGTTGAGCTCTGGCCAGATTGAGCAGGAGAGGCTGTGTACGTTGGAAGTTTTAGTAGCCTAAACAAGTTCAGAGCCCAAGTGTTAGTGGTTCGTTTTAGAGGTTACCAGTGGGAGATGAGGACCAGCAAGAGCTTTCAGGTCTGGCACCTTTAGTGTAGGAGCAATCGCTGGACGTTTGCAATTTCGGTGTTGAACTCTGGCCAGATTGAGCAGGAGAGGCTGTGTACGTTGGAAGTTTTAGTAGCCTAAACAAGTTCAGAGCCCAAGTGTTAGTGGTTCGTTTTAGAGGTTACCAGTGGGAGATGAGGACCAGGAAGAGCTTTCAGGGCTGGCACCTTTAGTGTAGGAGCAATCGCTGGACGTTCGCAATTTCGGTGTTGAGCTCTGGCCAGTTGTAGCAGGAGAGGCTGTGTACGTTGGAAGTTTTAGTAGCCTAAACAAGTTCAGAGCCCAAGTGTTTGTGGTTCGTTTTCGAGGTTACCAGTGGGAGATGAGGACCAGCAACAGCATTCAGGGCTGGCACCTTTAGTGTAGGAGCAATCGCTGGACGTTCGCAATTTCGGTGTTGAACTTTGGGCAGCTCGAGCAGGAGAGGCTGTGTACGTTGGAAGTTTTAGTAGCCTAAACAAGTTCAGAGCCCAAGTGTTTGTGGTTCGTTTTAGAGGTTACCAGTGGGAGATGAGGACCAGCAAGAGCTTTCAGGGCTGGCACCTTTAGTGTAGGAGCAATCGCTGGACGTTCGCAATTTCGGTGTTGAACTTTGGGCAGCTCGAGCAGGAGAGGCTGTGTACGTTGGAAGTTTTAGTAGCCTAAACAAGTTCAGAGCCCAAGTGTTTGTGGTTCGTTTTAGAGGTTACCAGTGGGAGATGAGGACCAGCAACAGCATTCAGGGCTGGCACCTTTAGTGTAGGAGCAATCGCTGGACGTTCGCAATTTCGGTGTTGAACTTTGGGCAGCTCGAGCAGGAGAGGCTGTGTACGTTGGAAGTTTTAGTAGCCTAAACAAGTTCAGAGCCCAAGTGTTTGTGGTTCGTTTTAGAGGTTACCAGTGGGAGATGAGGACCAGCAACAGCATTCAGGGCTGGCACCTTTAGTGTAGGAGCAATCGCTGGACGTTCGCAATTTCGGTGTTGAACTTTGGGCAGCTCGAGCAGGAGAGGCTGTGTACGTTGGAAGTTTTAGTAGCCTAAACAAGTTCAGAGCCCAAGTGTTTGTGGTTCGTTTTAGAGGTTACCAGTGGGAGATGAGGACGTGCAACAGCTTTCAGGGCTGGCACCTTTAGTGTAGGAGCAATCGCTGGACGTTCGCAATTTCGGTGTTGAACTTTGGGCAGCTCGAGCAGGAGAGGCTGTGTACGTTGGAAGTTTTAGTAGGCTAAACAAGTTCAGAGCCCAAGTGTTTGTGGTTCGTTTTCGAGGTTACCAGTGGGAGATGAGGACCAGCAACAGCATTCAGGGCTGGCACCTTTAGTGTAGGAGCAATCGCTGGACGTTCGCAATTTCGGTGTTGAACTTTGGGCAGCTCGAGCAGGAGAGGCTGTGTACGTTGGAAGTTTTAGTAGCCTAAACAAGTTCAGAGCCCAAGTGTTTGTGGTTCGTTTTAGAGGTTACCAGTGGGAGATGAGGACCAGCAACAGCATTCAGGGCTGGCACCTTTAGTGTAGGAGCAATCGCTGGACGTTCGCAATTTCGGTGTTGAGCTCTGGCCAGATTGAGCAGGAGAGGCTGTGTACGTTGGAAGTTTTAGTAGCCTAAACAAGTTCAGAGCCCAAGTGTTTGTGGTTCGTTTTCGAGGTTACCAGTGGGAGATGAGGACCAGCAAGAGCTTTCAGGTCTGGCACCTTTAGTGTAGGAGCAATCGCTGGACGTTTGCAATTTCGGTGTTGAACTCTGGCCAGATTGAGCAGGAAAGGCTGTGTACGTTGGAAGTTTTAGTAGCCTAAACAAGTTCAGAGCCCAAGTGTTTGTGGTTCGTTTTCGAGGTTACCAGTGGGAGATGAGGACCAGCAAGAGCTTTCAGGGCTGGCACCTTTAGTGTAGGAGCAATCGCTGGACGTTCGCAATTTCAGTGTTGAACTTTGGCCAGCTCGAGCAGGAGAGGCTGTGTACGTTGGAAGTTTTAGTAGCCTAAACAAGTTCAGAGCCCAAGTGTTTGTGGTTCGTTTGAGAGGTTACCAGTGGGAGATGAGGACCAGCAAGAGCTTTCAGGGCTGGCACCTTTAGTGCAGGAGCAATCGCTGGACGTTCGCAATTTCGGTGTTGAGCTCTGGCCAGCTCGAGCAGGAGAGGCTGTGTACGTTGGAAGTTTTAGTAGCCTAAACAAGTTCAGAGCCCAAGTGTTTGTGGTTCGTTTTAGAGGTTACCAGTGGGAGATGAGGACGAGCAACAGCTTTCAGGGCTGGCACCTTTAGTGTAGGAGCAATCGCTGGACGTTCGCAATTTCGGTGTTGAACTCTGGCCAGATTGAGCAGGAGAGGCTGTGTACGTTGGAAGTTTTAGTAGCCTAAACAAGTTCAGAGCCCAAGTGTTAGTGGTTCGTTTTAGAGGTTACCAGTGGGAGATGAGGACCAGCAAGAGCTTTCAGGGCTGGCACCTTTAGTGTAGGAGCAATCGCTGGACGTTCGCAATTTCGGTGTTGAACTCTGGCCAGATTGAGCAGGAGAGGCTGTGTACGTTGGAAGTTTTAGTAGCCTAAACAAGTTCAGAGCCCAAGTGTTTGTGGTTCGTTTTCGAGGTTACCAGTGGGAGATGAGGACCAGCAACAGCATTCAGGGCTGGCACCTTTAGTGTAGGAGCAATCGCTGGACGTTCGCAATTTCGGTGTTGAACTTTGGCCAGCTCGAGCAGGAGAGGCTGTGTACGTTGGAAGTTTTAGTAGCCTAAACAAGTTCAGAGCCCAAGTGTTTGTGGTTCGTTTTCGAGGTTACCAGTGGGAGATGAGGACCAGCAACAGCTTTCAGGGCTGGCACCTTTAGTGTAGGAGCAATCGCTGGACGTTCGCAATTTCGGTGTTGAACTTTGGGCAGCTCGAGCAGGAGAGGCTGTGTACATTGGAAGTTTTAGTAGCCTAAACAAGTTCAGAGCCCAAGTGTTTGTGGTTCGTTTTCGAGGTTACCAGTGGGAGATGAGGACCAGCAACAGCATTCAGGGCTGGCACCTTTAGTGCAGGAGCAATCGCTGGACGTTCGCAATTTCGGTGTTGAGCTCTGGCCAGATTGAGCAGGAGAGGCTGTGTACGTTGGAAGTTTTAGTAGCCTAAACAAGTTCAGAGCCCAAGTGTTTGTGGTTCGTTTTAGAGGTTACCAGTGGGAGATGAGGACCAGCAACAGCTTTCAGGGCTGGCACCTTTAGTGCAGGAGCAATCGCTGGACGTTCGCAATTTCGGTGTTGAACTTTGGGCAGCTCGAGCAGGAGAGGCTGTGTACGTTGGAAGTTTTAGTAGCCTAAACAAGTTCGGAGCCCAAGTGTTTGTGGTTCATTTTAGAGGTTACCAGTGGGAGATGAGGACGAGCAACAGCTTTCAGGGCTGGCACCTTTAGTGTTGGAGCAATCGCTGGACGTTCGCAATTTCGGTGTTGAACTTTGGCCAGCTCGAGCAGGAGAGGCTGTGTACGTTGGAAGTTTTAGTAGCCTAAACAAGTTCAGAGCCCAAGTGTTTGTGGTTCGTTTTAGAGGTTACCAGTGGGAGATGAGGACCAGCAACAGCTTTCAGGGCTGGCACCTTTAGTGTAGGAGCAATCGCTGGACGTTCGCAATTTCGGTGTTGAACTTTGGCCAGCTCGAGCAGGAGAGGCTGTGTACGTTGGAAGTTTTAGTAGCCTAAACAAGTTCAGAGCCCAAGTGTTTGTGGTTCGTTTTAGAGGTTACCACTGGGAGATGAGGACCAGCAACAGCTTTCAGGGCTGGCACCTTTAGTGCAGGAGCAATCGCTGGACGTTCGCAATTTCGGTGTTGAGCTCTGGCCAGATTGAGCAGGAGAGGCTGTGTACATTGGAAGTTTTAGTAGCCTAAACAAGTTCAGAGCCCAAGTGTTTGTGGTTCGTTTTAGAGGTTACCAGTGGGAGATGAGGACCAGCAAGAGCTTTCAGGGCTGGCACCTTTAGTGTAGGAGCAATCGCTGGACGTTCGCAATTTCGGTGTTGAACTTTGGCCAGATTGAGCAGGAGAGGCTGTGTACGTTGGAAGTTTTAGTAGCCTAAACAAGTTCAGAGCCCAAGTGTTAGTGGTTCGTTTTAGAGGTTACCAGTGGGAGATGAGGACCAGCAAGAGCTTTCAGGGCTGGCACCTTTAGTGTAGGAGCAATCGCTGGACGTTCGCAATTTCGGTGTTGAACTTTGGGCAGCTCGAGCAGGAGAGGCTGTGTACGTTGGAAGTTTTAGTAGCCTAAACAAGTTCAGAGCCCAAGTGTTTGTGGTTCGTTTTAGAGGTTACCAGTGGGAGATGAGGACCAGCAACAGCTTTCAGGGCTGCCACCTTTAGTGCAGGAGCAATCGCTGGACGTTCGCAATTTCGGTGTTGAACTTTGGGCAGCTCGAGCAGGAGAGGCTGTGTACGTTGGAAGTTTTAGTAGCCTAAACAAGTTCGGAGCCCAAGTGTTTGTGGTTCATTTTAGAGGTTACCAGTGGGAGATGAGGACGAGCAACAGCTTTCAGGGCTGGCACCTTTAGTGTTGGAGCAATCGCTGGACGTTCGCAATTTCGGTGTTGAACTTTGGGCAGCTCGAGCAGGAGAGGCTGTGTACGTTGGAAGTTTTAGTAGCCTAAACAAGTTCAGAGCCCAAGTGTTTGTGGTTCGTTTTAGAGGTTACCAGTGGGAGATGAGGACCAGCAACAGCTTTCAGGGCTGGCACCTTTAGTGTAGGAGCAATCGCTGGACGTTCGCAATTTCGGTGTTGAACTTTGGCCAGCTCGAGCAGGAGAGGCTGTGTACGTTGGAAGTTTTAGTAGCCTAAACAAGTTCAGAGCCCAAGTGTTTGTGGTTCGTTTTAGAGGTTACCAGTGGGAGATGAGGACCAGCAAGAGCTTTCAGGGCTGGCACCTTTAGTGTAGGAGCAATCGCTGGACGTTCGCAATTTTGGTGTTGAGCTCTGGCCAGATTGAGCAGGAGAGGCTGTGTACGTTGGAAGTTTTAGTAGCCTAAACAAGTTCAGAGCCCAAGTGTTAGTGGTTCGTTTTCGAGGTTACCAGTGGGAGATGAGGACCAGCAAGAGCTTTCAGGGCTGGCACCTTTAGTGTAGGAGCAATCGCTGGACGTTCGCAATTTCGGTGTTGAACTTTGGGCAGCTCGAGCAGGAGAGGCTGTGTACGTTGGAAGTTTTAGTAGCCTAAACAAGTTCAGAGCCCAAGTGTTTGTGGTTCGTTTTAGAGGTTACCAGTGGGAGATGAGGACCAGCAACAGCATTCAGGGCTGGCACCTTTAGTGTAGGAGCAATCGCTGGACGTTCGCAATTTCGGTGTTGAACTTTGGGCAGCTCGAGCAGGAGAGGCTGTGTACGTTGGAAGTTTTAGTAGCCTAAACAAGTTCAGAGCCCAAGTGTTTGTGGTTCGTTTTAGAGGATACCAGTGGGAGATGAGGACGTGCAACAGCTTTCAGGGCTGGCACCTTTAGTGTAGGAGCAATCGCTGGACGTTCGCAATTTCGGTGTTGAACTTTGGCCAGCTCGAGCAGGAGAGGCTGTGTACGTTGGAAGTTTTAGTAGCCTAAACAAGTTCAGAGCCCAAGTGTTTGTGGTTCGTTTTAGAGGTTACCAGTGGGAGATGAGGACCAGCAACAGCATTCAGGGCTGGCACCTTTAGTGTAGGAGCAATCGCTGGACGTTCGCAATTTCGGTGTTGAGCTCTGGCCAGATTGAGCAGGAGAGGCTGTGTACGTTGGAAGTTTTAGTAGCCTAAACAAGTTCAGAGCCCAAGTGTTTGTGGTTCGTTTTAGAGGTTACCAGTGGGAGATGAGCACCAGCAAGAGCTTTCAGGGCTGGCACCTTTAGTGTAGGAGCAATCGCTGGACGTTCGCAATTTCGGTGTTGAGCTCTGGCCAGATTGAGCAGGAGAGGCTGTGTACGTTGGAAGTTTTAGTAGCCTAAACAAGTTCAGAGCCCAAGTGTTTGTGGTTCGTTTTCGAGGTTACCAGTGGGAGATGAGGACCAGCAAGAGCTTTCAGGTCTGGCACCTTTAGTGTAGGAGCAATCGCTGGACGTTCGCAATTTCGGTGTTGAGCTCTGGCCAGATTGAGCAGGAGAGGCTGTGTACGTTGGAAGTTTTAGTAGCCTAAACAAGTTCAGAGCCCAAGTGTTTGTGGTTCGTTTTAGAGGTTACCAGTGGGAGATGAGGACCAGCAAGAGCTTTCAGGGCTGGCACCTTTAGTGTAGGAGCAATCGCTGGACGTTCGCAATTTCGGTGTTGAACTTTGGGCAGCTCGAGCAGTGGGCAGCTCGAGCAGGAGAGGCTGTGTACATTGGAAGTTTTAGTAGCCTAAACAAGTTCAGAGCCCAAGTGTTTGTGGTTCGTTTGAGAGGTTACCAGTGGGAGATGAGGACCAGCAACAGCATTCAGGGCTGGCACCTTTAGTGCAGGAGCAATCGCTGGACGTTCGCAATTTCGGTGTTGAGCTCTGGCCAGATTGAGCAGGAGAGGCTGTGTACGTTGGAAGTTTTAGTAGCCTAAACAAGTTCAGAGCCCAAGTGTTAGTGGTTCGTTTTAGAGGTTACCAGTGGGAGATGAGGACCAGCAAGAGCTTTCAGGGCTGGCACCTTTAGTGTAGGAGCAATCGCTGGACGTTCGCAATTTCGGTGTTGAGCTCTGGCCAGATTGAGCAGGAGAGGCTGTGTACGTTGGAAGTTTTAGTAGCCTAAACAAGTTCAGAGCCCAAGTGTTAGTGGTTCGTTTTAGAGGTTACCAGTGGGAGATGAGGACCAGCAACAGCTTTCAGGGCTGGCACCTTTAGTGTAGGAGCAATCGCTGGACGTTCGCAATTTCGGTGTTGAACTTTGGCCAGCTCAAGCAGGAGAGGCTGTGTACGTTGGAAGTTTTAGTAGCCTAAACAAGTTCAGAGCCCAAGTGTTTGTGGTTCGTTTTAGAGGTTACCAGTGGGAGATGAGGACCAGCAACAGCTTTCAGGGCTGGCACCTTTAGTGTAGGAGCAATCGCTGGACATTGGCAATTTTGGTGTTGAGCTCTGGCCAGATTGAGCAGGAGAGGCTGTGTACGTTGGAAGTTTTAGTAGCCTAAACAAGTTCAGAGCCCAAGTGTTTGTGGTTCGTTTGAGAGGTTACCAGTGGGAGATGAGGACCAGCAACAGCATTCAGGGCTGGCAACTTTAGTGTAGGAGCAATCGCTGGACGTTCGCAATTTCGGTGTTGAGCTCTGGCCAGATTGAGCAGGAGAGGCTGTGTACGTTGGAAGTTTTAGTAGCCTAAACAAGTTCAGAGCCCAAGTGTTTGTGGTTCGTTTTCGAGGTTACCAGTGGGAGATGAGGACCAGCAACAGCTTTCAGGGCTGGCACCTTTAGTGTAGGAGCAATCGCTGGACGTTCGCAATTTCGGTGTTGAACTTTGGCCAGCTCGAGCAGGAGAGGCTGTGTACGTTGGAAGTTTTAGTAGCCTAAACAAGTTCAGAGCCCAAGTGTTTGTGGTTCGTTTGAGAGGTTACCCCAGTGGGAGATGAGGACGAGCAACAGCTTTCAGGGCTGGCACCTTTAGTGTAGGAGCAATCGCTGGACGTTCGCAATTTCGGTGTTGAACTTTGGCCAGCTCGAGCAGGAGAGGCTGTGTACGTTGGAAGTTTTAGTAGCCTAAACAAGTTCAGAGCCCAAGTGTTTGTGGTTCATTTTAGAGGTTACCAGTGGGAGATGAGGACCAGCAAGAGCTTTCAGGGCTGGCACCTTTAGTGTAGGAGCAATCGCTGGACGTTCGCAATTTCGGTGTTGAACTTTGGCCAGCTCGAGCAGGAGAGGCTGTGTACGTTGGAAGTTTTAGTAGCCTAAACAAGTTCAGAGCCCAAGTGTTTGTGGTTCGTTTTCGAGGTTACCAGTGGGAGATGAGGACCAGCAACAGCATTCAGGGCTGGCACCTTTAGTGTAGGAGCAATCGCTGGACGTTCGCAATTTCGGTGTTGAACTTTGGGCAGCTCGAGCAGGAGAGGCTGTGTACGTTGGAAGTTTTAGTAGCCTAAACAAGTTCAGAGCCCAAGTGTTTGTGGTTCGTTTTCGAGGTTACCAGTGGGAGATGAGGACGAGCAACAGCATTCAGGGCTGGCACCTTTAGTGTAGGAGCAATCGCTGGATGTTCGCAATTTCGGTGTTGAGCTCTGGCCAGATTGAGCAGGAGAGGCTGTGTACGTTGGAAGTTTTAGTAGCCTAAACAAGTTCAGAGCCCAAGTGTTTGTGGTTCGTTTTAGAGGTTACCAGTGGGAGATGAGGACGAGCAACAGCTTTCAGGGCTGGCACCTTTAGTGTTGGAGCAATCGCTGGACGTTCGCAATTTCGGTGTTGAACTTTGGCCAGCTCGAGCAGGAGAGGCTGTGTACGTTGGAAGTTTTAGTAGCCTAAACAAGTTCAGAGCCCAAGTGTTTGTGGTTCGTTTTCGAGGTTACCAGTGGGAGATGAGGACCAGCAACAGCTTTCAGGGCTGGCACCTTTAGTGTAGGAGCAATCGCTGGACGTTCGCAATTTCGGTGTTGAGCTCTGGCCAGCTCGAGCAGGAGAGGCTGTGTACGTTGGAAGTTTTAGTAGCCTAAACAAGTTCAGAGCCCAAGTGTTTGTGGTTCGTTTTAGAGGTTACCAGTGGGAGATGAGGACCAGCAACAGCATTCAGGGCTGGCAACTTTAGTGTAGGAGCAATCGCTGGACGTTCGCAATTTCGGTGTTGAACTTTGGGCAGCTCGAGCAGGAGAGGCTGTGTACGTTGGAAGTTTTAGTAGCCTAAACAAGTTCAGAGCCCAAGTGTTTGTGGTTCGTTTTAGAGGTTACCAGTGGGAGATGAGGACGAGCAACAGCTTTCAGGGCTGGCACCTTTAGTGTTGGAGCAATCGCTGGACGTTCGCAATTTCGGTGTTGAACTTTGGCCAGCTCGAGCAGGAGAGGCTGTGTACGTTGGAAGTTTTAGTAGCCTAAACAAGTTCAGAGCCCAAGTGTTAGTGGTTCGTTTTAGAGGTTACCAGTGGGAGATGAGGACCAGCAACAGCATTCAGGGCTGGCACCTTTAGTGTAGGAGCAATCGCTGGACGTTCGCAATTTCGGTGTTGAGCTCTGGCCAGATTGAGCAGGAGAGGCTGTGTACGTTGGAAGTTTTAGTAGCCTAAACAAGTTCAGAGCCCAAGTGTTTGTGGTTCGTTTTCGAGGTTACCAGTGGGAGATGAGGACCAGCAAGAGCTTTCAGGTCTGGCACCTTTAGTGTAGGAGCAATCGCTGGACGTTCGCAATTTCAGTGTTGAACTCTGGCCAGCTCGAGCAGGAGAGGCTGTGTACGTTGGAAGTTTTAGTAGCCTAAACAAGTTCAGAGCCCAAGTGTTTGTGGTTCGTTTTAGAGGTTACCAGTGGGAGATGAGGACCAGCAAGAGCTTTCAGGGCTGGCACCTTTAGTGTAGGAGCAATCGCTGGACGTTCGCAATTTCGGTGTTGAACTTTGGCCAGCTCGAGCAGGAGAGGCTGTGTACGTTGGAAGTTTTAGTAGCCTAAACAAGTTCAGAGCCCAAGTGTTTGTGGTTCGTTTTAGAGGTTACCAGTGGGAGATGAGGACCAGCAACAGCTTTCAGGGCTGGCACCTTTAGTGCAGGAGCAATCGCTGGACGTTCGCAATTTCGGTGTTGAGCTCTGGCCAGATTGAGCAGGAGAGGCTGTGTACGTTGGAAGTTTTAGTAGCCTAAACAAGTTCAGAGCCCAAGTGTTAGTGGTTCGTTTTAGAGGTTACCAGTGGGAGATGAGGACCAGCAAGAGCTTTCAGGTCTGGCACCTTTAGTGTAGGAGCAATCGCTGGACGTTCGCAATTTCGGTGTTGAACTCTGGCCAGATTGAGCAGGAGAGGCTGTGTACGTTGGAAGTTTTAGTAGCCTAAACAAGTTCAGAGCCCAAGTGTTAGTGGTTCGTTTTAGAGGTTACCAGTGGGAGATGAGGACCAGCAAGAGCTTTCAGGGCTGGCACCTTTAGTGTAGGAGCAATCGCTGGACGTTCGCAATTTCGGTGTTGAGCTCTGGCCAGTTGTAGCAGGAGAGGCTGTGTACGTTGGAAGTTTTAGTAGCCTAAACAAGTTCAGAGCCCAAGTGTTTGTGGTTCGTTTTCGAGGTTACCAGTGGGAGATGAGGACCAGCAACAGCATTCAGGGCTGGCACCTTTAGTGTAGGAGCAATCGCTGGACGTTCGCAATTTCGGTGTTGAACTTTGGCCAGCTCGAGCAGGAGAGGCTGTGTACGTTGGAAGTTTTAGTAGCCTAAACAAGTTCAGAGCCCAAGTGTTTGTGGTTCTTTTTCGAGGTTACCAGTGGGAGATGAGGACCAGCAAGAGCTTTCAGGGCTGGCACCTTTAGTGTAGGAGCAATCGCTGGACGTTCGCAATTTCGGTGTTGAACTTTGGGCAGCTCGAGCAGGAGAGGCTGTGTACGTTGGAAGTTTTAGTAGCCTAAACAAGTTCGGAGCCCAAGTGTTTGTGGTTCGTTTTAGAGGTTACCAGTGGGAGATGAGGACGAGCAACAGCTTTCAGGGCTGGCACCTTTAGTGTTGGAGCAATCGCTGGACGTTCGCAATTTCGGTGTTGAACTTTGGCCAGCTCGAGCAGGAGAGGCTGTGTACGTTGGAAGTTTTAGTAGCCTAAACAAGTTCAGAGCCCAAGTGTTTGTGGTTCGTTTTAGAGGTTACCAGTGGGAGATGAGGACCAGCAAGAGCTTTCAGGGCTGGCACCTTTAGTGTAGGAGCAATCGCTGGACGTTCGCAATTTCGGTGTTGAACTTTGGGCAGCTCGAGCAGGAGAGGCTGTGTACGTTGGAAGTTTTAGTAGCCTAAACAAGTTCAGAGCCCAAGTGTTTGTGGTTCGTTTTAGAGGTTACCAGTGGGAGATGAGGACCAGCAAGAGCTTTCAGGGCTGGCACCTTTAGTGTAGGAGCAATCGCTGGACGTTCGCAATTTCGGTGTTGAGCTCTGGCCAGATTGAGCAGGAGAGGCTGTGTACGTTGGAAGTTTTAGTAGCCTAAACAAGTTCAGAGCCCAAGTGTTAGTGGTTCGTTTTAGAGGTTACCAGTGGGAGATGAGGACCAGCAAGAGCTTTCAGGTCTGGCACCTTTAGTGTAGGAGCAATCGCTGGACGTTCGCAATTTCGGTGTTGAACTCTGGCCAGATTGAGCAGGAGAGGCTGTGTACGTTGGAAGTTTTAGTAGCCTAAACAAGTTCAGAGCCCAAGTGTTAGTGGTTCGTTTTAGAGGTTACCAGTGGGAGATGAGGACCAGGAAGAGCTTTCAGGGCTGGCACCTTTAGTGTAGGAGCAATCGCTGGACGTTCGCAATTTCGGTGTTGAGCTCTGGCCAGTTGTAGCAGGAGAGGCTGTGTACGTTGGAAGTTTTAGTAGCCTAAACAAGTTCAGAGCCCAAGTGTTTGTGGTTCGTTTTCGAGGTTACCAGTGGGAGATGAGGACCAGCAACAGCATTCAGGGCTGGCACCTTTAGTGTAGGAGCAATCGCTGGACGTTCGCAATTTCGGTGTTGAACTTTGGGCAGCTCGAGCAGGAGAGGCTGTGTACGTTGGAAGTTTTAGTAGCCTAAACAAGTTCAGAGCCCAAGTGTTTGTGGTTCGTTTTAGAGGTTACCAGTGGGAGATGAGGACCAGCAAGAGCTTTCAGGGCTGGCACCTTTAGTGTAGGAGCAATCGCTGGACGTTCGCAATTTCGGTGTTGAACTTTGGGCAGCTCGAGCAGGAGAGGCTGTGTACGTTGGAAGTTTTAGTAGCCTAAACAAGTTCAGAGCCCAAGTGTTTGTGGTTCGTTTTAGAGGTTACCAGTGGGAGATGAGGACCAGCAAGAGCTTTCAGGGCTGGCACCTTTAGTGTAGGAGCAATCGCTGGACGTTCGCAATTTCGGTGTTGAACTTTGGGCAGCTCGAGCAGGAGAGGCTGTGTACGTTGGAAGTTTTAGTAGCCTAAACAAGTTCAGAGCCCAAGTGTTTGTGGTTCGTTTTAGAGGTTACCAGTGGGAGATGAGGACCAGCAACAGCATTCAGGGCTGGCACCTTTAGTGTAGGAGCAATCGCTGGACGTTCGCAATTTCGGTGTTGAACTTTGGGCAGCTCGAGCAGGAGAGGCTGTGTACGTTGGAAGTTTTAGTAGCCTAAACAAGTTCAGAGCCCAAGTGTTTGTGGTTCGTTTTAGAGGTTACCAGTGGGAGATGAGGACGTGCAACAGCTTTCAGGGCTGGCACCTTTAGTGTAGGAGCAATCGCTGGACGTTCGCAATTTCGGTGTTGAACTTTGGGCAGCTCGAGCAGGAGAGGCTGTGTACGTTGGAAGTTTTAGTAGCCTAAACAAGTTCAGAGCCCAAGTGTTTGTGGTTCGTTTTCGAGGTTACCAGTGGGAGATGAGGACCAGCAACAGCATTCAGGGCTGGCACCTTTAGTGTAGGAGCAATCGCTGGACGTTCGCAATTTCGGTGTTGAACTTTGGGCAGCTCGAGCAGGAGAGGCTGTGTACGTTGGAAGTTTTAGTAGCCTAAACAAGTTCAGAGCCCAAGTGTTTGTGGTTCGTTTTAGAGGTTACCAGTGGGAGATGAGGACCAGCAACAGCATTCAGGGCTGGCACCTTTAGTGTAGGAGCAATCGCTGGACGTTCGCAATTTCGGTGTTGAGCTCTGGCCAGATTGAGCAGGAGAGGCTGTGTACGTTGGAAGTTTTAGTAGCCTAAACAAGTTCAGAGCCCAAGTGTTTGTGGTTCGTTTTAGAGGTTACCAGTGGGAGATGAGGACCAGCAACAGCTTTCAGGGCTGGCACCTTTAGTGTAGGAGCAATCGCTGGACGTTTGCAATTTCGGTGTTGAACTCTGGCCAGATTGAGCAGGAAAGGCTGTGTACGTTGGAAGTTTTAGTAGCCTAAACAAGTTCAGAGCCCAAGTGTTTGTGGTTCGTTTTCGAGGTTACCAGTGGGAGATGAGGACCAGCAAGAGCTTTCAGGGCTGGCACCTTTAGTGTAGGAGCAATCGCTGGACGTTCGCAATTTCAGTGTTGAACTTTGGCCAGCTCGAGCAGGAGAGGCTGTGTACGTTGGAAGTTTTAGTAGCCTAAACAAGTTCAGAGCCCAAGTGTTTGTGGTTCGTTTTAGAGGTTACCAGTGGGAGATGAGGACCAGCAAGAGCTTTCAGGGCTGGCACCTTTAGTGCAGGAGCAATCGCTGGACGTTCGCAATTTCGGTGTTGAGCTCTGGCCAGCTCGAGCAGGAGAGGCTGTGTACGTTGGAAGTTTTAGTAGCCTAAACAAGTTCAGAGCCCAAGTGTTTGTGGTTCGTTTTAGAGGTTACCAGTGGGAGATGAGGACGAGCAACAGCTTTCAGGGCTGGCACCTTTAGTGTAGGAGCAATCGCTGGACGTTCGCAATTTCGGTGTTGAGCTCTGGCCAGATTGAGCAGGAGAGGCTGTGTACGTTGGAAGTTTTAGTAGCCTAAACAAGTTCAGAGCCCAAGTGTTAGTGGTTCGTTTTAGAGGTTACCAGTGGGAGATGAGGACCAGCAAGAGCTTTCAGGGCTGGCACCTTTAGTGTAGGAGCAATCGCTGGACGTTCGCAATTTCGGTGTTGAACTCTGGCCAGATTGAGCAGGAGAGGCTGTGTACGTTGGAAGTTTTAGTAGCCTAAACAAGTTCAGAGCCCAAGTGTTTGTGGTTCGTTTTCGAGGTTACCAGTGGGAGATGAGGACCAGCAACAGCATTCAGGGCTGGCACCTTTAGTGTAGGAGCAATCGCTGGACGTTCGCAATTTCGGTGTTGAACTTTGGCCAGCTCGAGCAGGAGAGGCTGTGTACGTTGGAAGTTTTAGTAGCCTAAACAAGTTCAGAGCCCAAGTGTTTGTGGTTCGTTTTAGAGGTTACCAGTGGGAGATGAGGACCAGCAACAGCATTCAGGGCTGGCACCTTTAGTGCAGGAGCAATCGCTGGACGTTCGCAATTTCGGTGTTGAGCTCTGGCCAGATTGAGCAGGAGAGGCTGTGTACGTTGGAAGTTTTAGTAGCCTAAACAAGTTCAGAGCCCAAGTGTTTGTGGTTCGTTTTAGAGGTTACCAGTGGGAGATGAGGACCAGCAAGAGCTTTCAGGGCTGGCACCTTTAGTGCAGGAGCAATCGCTGGACGTTCGCAATTTCGGTGTTGAACTTTGGGCAGCTCGAGCAGGAGAGGCTGTGTACGTTGGAAGTTTTAGTAGCCTAAACAAGTTCGGAGCCCAAGTGTTTGTGGTTCATTTTAGAGGTTACCAGTGGGAGATGAGGACGAGCAACAGCTTTCAGGGCTGGCACCTTTAGTGTTGGAGCAATCGCTGGACGTTCGCAATTTCGGTGTTGAACTTTGGCCAGCTCGAGCAGGAGAGGCTGTGTACGTTGGAAGTTTTAGTAGCCTAAACAAGTTCAGAGCCCAAGTGTTTGTGGTTCGTTTTAGAGGTTACCAGTGGGAGATGAGGACCAGCAACAGCTTTCAGGGCTGGCACCTTTAGTGTAGGAGCAATCGCTGGACGTTCGCAATTTCGGTGTTGAACTTTGGCCAGCTCGAGCAGGAGAGGCTGTGTACGTTGGAAGTTTTAGTAGCCTAAACAAGTTCAGAGCCCAAGTGTTTGTGGTTCGTTTTCGAGGTTACCAGTGGGAGATGAGGACCAGCAACAGCTTTCAGGGCTGGCACCTTTAGTGCAGGAGCAATCGCTGGACGTTCGCAATTTCGGTGTTGAGCTCTGGCCAGATTGAGCAGGAGAGGCTGTGTACGTTGGAAGTTTTAGTAGCCTAAACAAGTTCAGAGCCCAAGTGTTTGTGGTTCGTTTTAGAGGTTACCAGTGGGAGATGAGGACCAGCAAGAGCTTTCAGGGCTGGCACCTTTAGTGTAGGAGCAATCGCTGGACGTTCGCAATTTCGGTGTTGAACTCTGGCCAGATTGAGCAGGAGAGGCTGTGTACGTTGGAAGTTTTAGTAGCCTAAACAAGTTCAGAGCCCAAGTGTTAGTGGTTCGTTTTAGAGGTTACCAGTGGGGAGATGAGGACCAGCAAGAGCTTTCAGGGCTGGCACCTTTAGTGTAGGAGCAATCGCTGGACGTTCGCAATTTTCGGTGTTGAACTTTGGGCAGCCTCGAGCAGGAGAGGCCTGTGTACGTTGGAAGTTTTAGTAGCCTAAACAAGTTCAGAGCCCAAGTGTTTGTGGTTCGTTTTAGAGGTTACCAGTGGGAGATGAGGACCAGCAACAGCATTCAGGGCTGGCACCTTTAGTGTAGGAGCAATCGCTGGACGTTCGCAATTTCGGTGTTGAACTTTGGGCAGCTCGAGCAGGAGAGGCTGTGTACATTGGAAGTTTAGTAGCCTAAACAAGTTCAGAGCCCAAGTGTTTGTGGTTCGTTTTAGAGGTTACCAGTGGGAGATGAGGACCAGCAACAGCATTCAGGGCTGGCACCTTTAGTGCAGGAGCAATCGCTGGAACGTTCGCAATTTCGGTGTTGAGCTCTGGCCAGATTGAGCAGGAGAGGCTGTGTACGTTGGAAGTTTTAGTAGCCTAAACAAGTTCAGAGCCCAAGTGTTTGTGGTTCGTTTTAGAGGTTACCAGTGGGAGATGAGGACCAGCAAGAGCTTTCAGGGCTGGCACCTTTAGTGCAGGAGCAATCGCTGGACGTTCGCAATTTCGGTGTTGAACTTTGGGCAGCTCGAGCAGGAGAGGCTGTGTACGTTGGAAGTTTTAGTAGCCTAAACAAGTTCGGAGCCCAAGTGTTTGTGGTTCATTTTAGAGGTTACCAGTGGGAGATGAGGACGAGCAACAGCTTTCAGGGCTGGCACCTTTAGTGTTGGAGCAATCGCTGGACGTTCGCAATTTCGGTGTTGAACTTTGGGCAGCTCGAGCAGGAGAGGCTGTGTACGTTGGAAGTTTTAGTAGCCTAAACAAGTTCAGAGCCCAAGTGTTTGTGGATTCGTTTTAGAGGTTACCAGTGGGAGATGAGGACCAGCAACAGCTTTCAGGGCTGGCACCTTTAGTGTAGGAGCAATCGCTGGACGTTCGCAATTTTCGGTGTTGAACTTTGGCCAGCTCGAGCAGGAGAGGCTGTGTACGTTGGAAGTTTTAGTAGCCTAAACAAGTTCAGAGCCCAAGTGTTTGTGGTTCGTTTTCGAGGTTACCAGTGGGAGATGAGGACCAGCAACAGCTTTCAGGGCTGGCACCTTTAGTGCAGGAGCAATCGCTGGACGTTCGCAATTTCGGTGTTGAGCTCTGGCCAGATTGAGCAGGAGAGGCTGTGTACGTTGGAAGTTTTAGTAGCCTAAACAAGTTCAGAGCCCAAGTGTTTGTGGTTCGTTTTAGAGGTTACCAGTGGGAGATGAGGACCAGCAAGAGCTTTCAGGTCTGGCACCTTTAGTGTAGGAGCAATCGCTGGACGTTCGCAATTTCGGTGTTGAACTCTGGCCAGATTGAGCAGGAGAGGCTGTGTACGTTGGAAGTTTTAGTAGCCTAAACAAGTTCAGAGCCCAAGTGTTAGTGGTTCGTTTTAGAGGTTACCAGTGGGAGATGAGGACCAGCAAGAGCTTTCAGGGCTGGCACCTTTAGTGTAGGAGCAATCGCTGGACGTTCGCAATTTCGGTGTTGAGCTCTGGCCAGCTCGAGCAGGAGAGGCTGTGTACGTTGGAAGTTTTAGTAGCCTAAACAAGTTCAGAGCCCAAGTGTTTGTGGTTCGTTTTAGAGGTTACCAGTGGGAGATGAGGACGAGCAACAGCTTTCAGGGCTGGGCACCTTTTAGTGTAGGAGCAATCGCTGGACGTTCGCAATTTCGGTGTTGAACTCTGGCCAGATTGAGCAGGAGAGGCTGTGTACGTTGGAAGTTTTAGTAGCCTAAACAAGTTCAGAGCCCAAGTGTTAGTGGTTCGTTTTAGAGGTTACCAGTGGGAGATGAGACCAGCAAGAGCTTTCAGGGCTGGCACCTTTAGTGTAGGAGCAATCGCTGGACGTTCGCAATTTCGGTGTTGAACTCTTGGCCAGATTGAGCAGGAGAGGCTGTGTACGGTTGGAAGTTTTAGTAGCCTAAACAAGTTCAGAGCCCAAGTGTTTGTGGTTCGTTTTCGAGGTTACCAGTGGGAGATGAGGACCAGCAACAGCATTCAGGGCTGGCACCTTTAGTGTAGGAGCAATCGCTGGACGTTCGCAATTTCGGTGTTGAACTTTGGCCAGCTCGAGCAGGAGAGGCTAGTGTACGTTGAAGTTTTAGTAGCCTAAACAAGTTCAGAGCCCAAGTGTTTGTGGTTCGTTTTCGAGGTTACCAGTGGGAGATGAGGACCAGCAAGAGCTTTCAGGGCTGGCACCTTTAGTGTAGGAGCAATCGCTGGACGTTCGCAATTTCGGTGTTGAACTTTGGGCAGCTCGAGCAGAGAGAGGCTGTGTACATTGGAAGTTTTAGTAGCCTAAACAAGTTCAGAGCCCAAGTGTTTTGTGGTTCGTTTTAGAGGTTACCAGTGGGAGATGAGGACCAGCAACAGCATTCAGGGCTGGCACCTTTAGTGCAGGAGCAATCGCTGGACGTTCGCAATTTCGGTGTTGAGCTCTGGCCAGATTGAGCAGGAGAGGCTGTGTACGTTGGAAGTTTTAGTAGCCTAAACAAGTTCAGAGCCCAAGTGTTTGTGGTTCGTTTTAGAGGTTACCAGTGGGAGATGAGGACCAGCAAGAGCTTTCAGGGCTGGCACCTTTAGTGCAGGAGCAAATCGCTGGACGTTCGCAATTTCAGGTGTTGAACTTTGGGCAGCTCGAGCAGGAGAGGCTGGTGTACGTTGGAAGTTTTAGTAGCCTAAACAAGTTCGGAGCCCAAGTGTTTGTGGTTCATTTTAGAGGTTACCAGTGGGAGATGAGGACGAGCAACAGCTTTCAGGGCTGGCACCTTTAGTGTTGGAGCAATCGCTGGACGTTCGCAATTTCGGTGTTGAACTTTGGCCAGCTCGAGCAGGAGAGGCTGTGTACGTTGGAAGTTTTAGTAGCCTAAACAAGTTCAGAGCCCAAGTGTTTGTGGTTCGTTTTAGAGGTTACCAGTGGGAGATGAGGACCAGCAACAGCTTTCAGGGCTGGCACCTTTAGTGTAGGAGCAATCGCTGGACGTTTCGCAATTTCGGTGTTGAACTTTTGGCCAGCTCGAGCAGGAGAGGCTGTGTACGTTGGAAGTTTTAGTAGCCTAAACAAGTTCAGAGCCCAAGTGTTTGTGGTTCGTTTTCGAGGTTACCAGTGGGAGATGAGGACGAGCAACAGCTTTCAGGGCTGGCACCTTTAGTGCAGGAGCAATCGCTGGACGTTCGCAATTTCGGTGTTGAGCTCTGGCCAGATTGAGCAGGAGAGGCTGTGTACGTTGGAAGTTTTAGTAGCCTAAACAAGTTCAGAGCCCAAGTGTTTGTGGTTCGTTTTAGAGGTTACCAGTGGGAGATGAGGACCAGCAAGAGCTTTCAGGTCTGGCACCTTTAGTGTAGGAGCAATCGCTGGACGTTCGCAATTTCGGTGTTGAACTCTGGCCAGATTGAGCAGGAGAGGCTGTGTACGTTGGAAGTTTTAGTAGCCTAAACAAGTTTCAGAGCCCAAGTGTTAGTGGTTCGTTTTAGAGGTTACCAGTGGGAGATGAGGACAGCAAGAGCTTTCAGGGCTGGCACCTTTAGTGTAGGAGCAATCGCTGGACGTTCGCAATTTCGGTGTTGAACTTTGGGCAGCTCGAGCAGGAGAGGCTGTGTACGTTGGAAGTTTTAGTAGCCTAAACAAGTTCAGAGCCCCAAGTGTTAGTGGTTCGTTTTTAGAGGTTACCAGTGGGAGATGAGGACCAGCAACAGCATTCAGGGCTGGCACCTTTAGTGTAGGAGCAATCGCTGGACGTTCGCAATTTCGGTGTTGAACTTTGGGCAGCTCGAGCAGGAGAGGCTGTGTACGTTGGAAGTTTTAGTAGCCTAAACAAGTTCAGAGCCCAAGTGTTTTGTGGTTCGTTTTAGAGGTTACCAGTGGGAGATGAGGACCAGCAACAGCATTCAGGGCTGGCACCTTTAGTGTAGGAGCAATCGCTGGGAACGTTCGCAATTTCGGTGTTGAACTTTGGCCAGCTCGAGCAGGAGAGGCTGTGTACGTTGGAAGTTTTAGTAGCCTAAACAAGTTCAGAGCCAAGTGTTTGTGGTTCGTTTTCGAGGTTACCAGTGGGAGATGAGGACCAGCAACAGCATTCAGGGCTGGCACCTTTAGTGCAGGAGCAATCGCTGGACGTTCGCAATTTCGTGTTGAGCTCTGGCCAGATTGAGCAGGAGAGGCTGTGTACATTGGAAGTTTTAGTAGCCTAAACAAGTTCAGAAGCCCAAGTGTTAGTGGTTCGTTTTCGAGGTTACCAGTGGGAGATGAGGACCAGCAAGAGCTTTCAGGTCTGGCACCCTTTAGTGTAGGAGCAATCGCTGGACGTTTGCAATTTCGGTGTTGAACTCTGGCCAGATTGAGCAGAGAAAGGCTGTGTACGTTGGAAGTTTTAGTAGCCTAAACAAGTTCAGAGCCCAAGTGTTAGTGGTTCGTTTTAGAGGTTACCAGTGGGAGATGAGGACCAGCAAGAGCTTTCCAGGGCTGGCACCTTTAGTGTAGGAGCAATCGCTGGACGTTCGCAATTTCGGTGTTGAACTTTGGCCAGCTCGAGCAGGAGAGGCTGTACGTTGGAAGTTTTAGTAGCCTAAACAAGTTCAGAGCCCAAGTGTTTGTGGTTCGTTTGAGAGGTTACCAGTGGGAGATGAGGACCAGCAAGAGCTTTCAGGGCTGGCACCTTTAGTGTAGGAGCAATCGCTGGACGTTCGCAATTTCGGTGTTGAACTTTGGCCAGCTCGAGCAGGAGAGGCTGTGTACGTTGGAAGTTTTAGTAGCCTAAACAAGTTCAGAGCCCAAGTGTTTGTGGTTCGTTTTAGAGGTTACCAGTGGGAGATGAGGACGAGCAACAGCTTTCAGGGCTGGCACCTTTAGTGTTGGAGCAATCGCTGGACGTTCGCAATTTCGGTGTTGAACTTTGGCCAGCTCGAGCAGGAGAGCTGTGTACGTTGGAAGTTTTAGTAGCCCTAAACAAGTTCAGAGCCCAAGTGTTTGCGGTTCGTTTTAGAGGTTACCAGTGGGAGATGAGGACGAGCAAACAGCTTTCAGGGCTGGCACCTTTAGTGTAGGAGCAATCGCTGGAACGTTCGCAATTTCGGTGTTGAGCTCTGGCCAGCTCGAGCAGGAGAGGCTGTGTACGTTGGAAGTTTTAGTAGCCTAAACAAGTTCAGAGTCCAAGTGTTAGTGGTTCGTTTTAGAGGTTACCAGTGGGAGATGAGGACCAGCAACAGCATTCAGGGCTGGCACCTTTAGTGTAGGAGCAATCGCTGGACGTTCGCAATTTCGGTGTTGAGCTCTGGCCAGTTGTAGCAGGAGAGGCTGTGTACGTTGGAAGTTTTAGTAGCCTAAAACAAGTTCAGAGCCCAAGTTGTTAGTGGTTCGTTTAGAGGTTACCAGTGGGAGATGAGGACCAGCAACAGCATTCAGGGCTGGGCACCTTTAGTGTAGGAGCAATCGCTGGACGTTCGCAATTTCGGTGTTGAACTTTGGGCAGCTCGAGCAGGAGAGGCTGTGTACGTTGGAAGTTTTAGTAGCCTAAACAAGTTCAGAGCCCAAGTGTTTGTGGTTCGTTTTCGAGGTTACCAGTGGGAGATGAGGACCAGCAACAGCTTTCAGGGCTGGCACCTTTAGTGTAGGAGCAATCGCTGGACGTTCGCAATTTCGGTGTTGAACTTTGGCCAGCTCGAGCAGGAGAGGCTGTGTACGTTGGAAGTTTTAGTAGCCTAAACAAGTTCAGAGCCCAAGTGTTAGTGGTTCGTTTTCGAGGTTACCAGTGGGAGATGAGGACCAGCAACAGCATCCAGGGCTGGCACCTTTAGTGTAGGAGCAATCGCTGGACGTTCGCAATTTCGGTGTTGAACTTTGGGCAGCTCGAGCAGGAGAGGCTGTGTACATTGGGAAGTTTTTAGTAGCCTAAACAAGTTCAGAGCCCAAGTGTTTGTGGTTCATTTTAGAGGTTACCAGTGGGAGATGAGGACCAGCAACAGCATTCAGGGCTGGCACCTTTAGTGCAGGAGCAATCGCTGGACGTTCGCAATTTCGGTGTTGAGCTCTGGCCAGCTCGAGCAGGAGAGGCTGTGTACGTTGGAAGTTTTAGTAGCCTAAACAAGTTCAGAGCCCAAGTGTTAGTGGTTCGTTTTAGAGGTTACCAGTGGGAGATGAGGACGAGCAACAGCTTTCAGGGCTGGCACCCTTTAGTGTAGGAGCAATCGCTGGACGTTCGCAATTTCGGTGTTGAGCTCTGGCCAGATTGAGCAGGAGAGGCTGTGTACGTTGGAAGTTTTAGTAGCCTAAACAAGTTCAGAGCCCAAGTGTTTGTGGTTCGTTTTAGAGGTTACCAGTGGGAGATGAGGACCAGCAAGAGCTTTCAGGGCTGGCACCTTTAGTGCAGGAGCAATCGCTGGACGTTCGCAATTTCGGTGTTGAACTTTGGGCAGCTCGAGCAGGAGAGGCTGTGTACGTTGGAAGTTTTCAGTAGCCTAAACAAGTTCGGAGCCCAAGTGTTTGTGGTTCGTTTTCGAGGTTACCAGTGGGAGATGAGGACCAGCAACAGCTTTCAGGGCTGGCACCTTTAGTGTAGGAGCAATCGCTGGACGTTCGCAATTTCGGTGTTGAACTTTGGCCAGCTCGAGCAGGAGAGGCTGTGTACGTTGGAAGTTTTAGTAGCCTAAACAAGTTCAGAGCCCAAGTGTTTGTGGTTCGTTTTAGAGGTTACCAGTGGAGATGAGGACCAGCAACAGCTTTCAGGGCTGGCACCTTTAGTGCAGGAGCAATCGCTGGACGTTCGCAATTTCGGTGTTGAGCTCTGGCCAGATTGAGCAGGAGAGGCTGTGTACGTTGGAAGTTTTAGTAGCCTAAACAAGTTCAGAGCCCAAGTGTTTGTGGTTCGTTTTAGAGGTTACCAGTGGGAGATGAGGACCAGCAACAGCTTTCAGGGCTGGCACCTTTAGTGTAGGAGCAATCGCTGGACGTTCGCAATTTCGGTGTTGAACTTTGGCCAGCTCGAGCAGGAGAGGCTGTGTACGTTGGAAGTTTTAGTAGCCTAAACAAGTTCAGAGCCCAAGTGTTTGTGGTTCGTTTTCGAGGTTACCAGTGGGAGATGAGGACCAGCAACAGCTTTCAGGGCTGGCACCTTTAGTGTAGGAGCAATCGCTGGACGTTCGCAATTTCGGTGTTGAACTTTGGGCAGCTCCGAGCAGGAGAGGCTGTGTACGTTGGAAGTTTTAGTAGCCTAAACAAGTTCAGAGCCCAAGTGTTTGTGGTTCGTTTAGAGGTTACCAGTGGGAGATGAGGACCAGCAAGAGTTTTCAGGGCTGGCACCTTTAGTGCAGGAGCAATCGCTGGACGTTCGCAATTTTGGGTTGAGCTCTGGCCAGATTGACCAGGAGAGGCTGTGTACGTTGGAAGTTTTAGTAGCCTAAACAAGTTCAGAGCCCAAGTGTTTGTGGTTCGTTTTAGAGGTTACCTCAGTGGGAGATGAGGACCAGCAAGAGCTTTCAGGGCTGGCACCTTTAGTGTAGGAGCAATCGCTGGACGTTCGCAATTTCGGTGTTGAACTTTGGGCAGCTCGAGCAGGAGAGGCTGTGTACATTGGAAGTTTTAGTAGCCTAAACAAGTTCAGAGCCCAAGTGTTTGTGGTTCGTTTTAGAGGTTACCAGTGGGAGATGAGGACGAGCAACAGCTTTCAGGGCTGGCACCTTTAGTGTAGGAGCAATCGCTGGACGTTCGCAATTTTGGTGTTGAGCTCTGGCCGGATTGAGCAGGAGAGGCTGTGTACGTTGGAAGTTTTAGTAGCCTAAACAAGTTCAGAGCCAAGTGTTAGTGGTTCGTTTTAGAGGTTACCAGTGGGAGATGAGGACCAGCAACAGCATTCAGGGCTGGCACCTTTAGTGTAGGAGCAATCGCTGGACATTCGCAATTTCGGTGTTGAACTTTGGGCAGCTCGAGCAGGAGAGGCTGTGTACGTTGGAAGTTTTAGTAGCCTAAACAAGTTCAGAGGCCAAGTGTTTGTGGTTCGTTTTCGAGGTTACCAGTGGGAGATGACGACGAGCAACTGCTTTCAGGGCTGGCACCTTTAGTGTAGGAGCAATCGCTGGACGTTCGCAATTTCGGTGTTGAACTTTGGGCAGCTCGAGCAGGAGAGGCTGTGTACGTTGGAAGTTTTAGTAGCCCTAAACAAGTTCAGAGCCCAAGTGTTGTGTGGTTCGTTTTAGAGGTTACCAGTGGGAGATGAGGACGAGCAAGAGCTTTCAGGGCTGGCAGCTTTAGTGTAGGAGCAATCGCTGGACGTTCGCAATTTCGGTGTTTGAACTTTGGGCAGCTCGAGCAGGAGAGGCTGTGTACGTTGGAAGTTTTAGTAGCCTAAACAAGTTCAGAGCCCAAGTGTTAGTGGTTCGTTTTAGAGGTTACCAGTGGGAGATGAGGACCAGCAAGAGCTTTCAGGGCTGGCACCTTTAGTGTAGGAGCAATCGCTGGACGTTCGCAATTTTTGGTGTTGAGCTCTGGCCGGATTGAGCAGGAGAGGCTGTGTACGTTGGAAGTTTTAGTAGGCTAAACAAGTTGAGAGCCCAAGTGTTTGTGGTTCGTTTTAGAGGTTACCAGTGGGAGATGAGGACCAGCAAGAGCTTTCAGGGCTGGCACCTTTAGTGTAGGAGCAATCGCTGGACGTTCGCAATTTCAGTGTTGAACTTTGGCCAGCTCGAGCAGGAGAGGCTGTGTACGTTGGAAGTTTTAGTAGCCTAAACAAGTTCAGAGCCCAAGTGTTTGTGGTTTGTTTTCGAGGTTACCAGTGGGAGATGAGGACGAGCAACTGCTTCCAGGGCTGGCACCTTTAGTGTAGGAGCAATCGCTGGACGTTCGCAATTTCGGTGTTGAACTTTGGCCAGCTCGAGCAGGAGAGGCTGTGTACGTTGGAAGTTTTAGTAGCCTAAACAAGTTCAGAGCCCAAGTGTTTGTGGTTCGTTTTAGAGGTTACCAGTGGGAGGTGAGGACCAGCAAGAGCTTTCAGGGCTGGCACCTTTAGTGTAGGAGCAATCGCTGGACGTTCGCAATTTCGGTGTTGAACTTTGGGCAGCTCGAGCAGGAGAGGCTGTGTACGTTGGAAGTTTTAGTAGCCTAAACAAGTTCAGAGCCCAAGTGTTTGTGGTTCGTTTTCGAGGTTACCAGTGGGAGATGAGGACCAGCAACAGCTTTCAGGGCTGGCACCTTTAGTGCAGGAGCAATCGCTGGACGTTCGCAATTTCGGTGTTGAGCTCTGGCCAGTTGTAGCAGGAGAGGGCTGTGTACGTTGGAAGTTTTAGTAGCCTAAACAAGTTCAGAGCCCAAGTGTTTGTGGTTCGTTTTAGAGGTTACCAGTGGGAGACGAGGACCAGCAACAGCATTCAGGGCTGGCACCTTTAGTGTAGGAGCAATCGCTGGACGTTCGCATTTTGGTGTTGAGCTCTGGCCAGATTGAGCAGGAGAGGATGTGTACGTTGGAAGTTTTAGTAGCCTAAACAAGTTCAGAGCCCCAAGTGTTTGTGGTTCGTTTTAGAGGTTACCAGTGGGAGATGAGGACCAGCAACAGCATTCAGGGCTGGCACCTTTAGTGTAGGAGCAATCGCTGGACGTTCGCAATTTCGGTGTTGAACTTTGGGCAGCTCGAGCAGTGGGCAGCTCGAGCAGGAGAGGCTGTGTACATTGGAAGTTTTAGTAGCCTAAACAAGTTCAGAGCCCAAGTGTTTGTGGTTCGTTTGAGAGGTTACCAGTGGGAGATGAGGACGAGCAACAGCTTTCAGGGCTGGCACCTTTAGTGTAGGAGCAATCGCTGGACGTTCGCAATTTCGGTGTTGAACTTTGGCCAGCTCGAGCAGGAGAGGCTGTGTACGTTGGAAGTTTTAGTAGCCTAAACAAGTTCAGAGCCCAAGTGTTTGTGGTTCATTTTAGAGGTTACCAGTGGGAGATGAGGACCAGCAAGAGCTTTCAGGGCTGGCACCTTTAGTGTAGGAGCAATCGCTGGACGTTCGCAATTTCGGTGTTGAACTTTGGGCAGCTCGAGCAGGAGAGGCTGTGTACGTTGGAAGTTTTAGTAGCCTAAACAAGTTCAGAGCCTACAAGTGTTTGTGGTTCGTTTTCGAGGTTACCAGTGGGAGATGAGGACCAGCAACAGCATTCAGGGCTGGCACCTTTAGTGTAGGAGCAATCGCTGGACGTTCGCAATTTCGGTGTTGAGCTCTGGCCAGATTGAGCAGGAGAGGCTGTGTACGTTGGAAGTTTTAGTAGCCTAAACAAGTTCAGAGCCCAAGTGTTTGTGGTTCGTTTTAGAGGTTACCAGTGGGAGATGAGGACGAGCAACAGCTTTCAGGGCTGGCACCTTTAGTGTTGGAGCAATCGCTGGACGTTCGCAATTTCGGTGTTGAACTTTGGCCAGCTCGAGCAGGAGAGGCTGTGTACGTTGGAAGTTTTAGTAGCCTAAACAAGTTCAGAGCCCAAGTGTTTGTGGTTCGTTTTCGAGGTTACCAGTGGGAGATGAGGACCAGCAACAGCTTTCAGGGCTGGCACCTTTAGTGTAGGAGCAATCGCTGGACGTTCGCAATTTCGGTGTTTAGCTCTGGCCAGCTCGAGCAGGAGAGGCTGTGTACGTTGGAAGTTTTAGTAGCCTAAACAAGTTCAGAGCCCAAGTGTTTGTGGTTCGTTTTAGAGGTTACCAGTGGGAGATGAGTACCAGCAACAGCATTCAGGGCTGGCAACTTTAGTGTAGGAGCAATCGCTGGACGTTCGCAATTTCGGTGTTGAACTTTGGCCAGCTCGAGCAGGAGAGGCTGTGTACGTTGGAAGTTTTAGTAGCCTAAACAAGTTCAGAGCCCAAGTGTTTGTGGTTCGTTTTAGAGGTTACCAGTGGGAGATGAGGACGAGCAACAGCTTTCAGAGCTGGCACCTTTAGTGTTGGAGCAATCGCTGGACGTTCGCAATTTCGGTGTTGAACTTTGGCCAGCTCGAGCAGGAGAGGCTGTGTACGTTGGAAGTTTTAGTAGCCTAAACAAGTTCAGAGCCCAAGTGTTAGTGGTTCGTTTTAGAGGTTACCAGTGGGAGATGAGGGACCAGCAACAGCATTCAGGGCTGGCACCTTTAGTGTAGGAGCAATCGCTGGACGTTCGCAATTTCGGTGTTGAGCTCTGGCCAGATTGAGCAGGAGAGGGCTGTGTACGTTGGAAGTTTTAGTAGCCTAAACAAGTTCAGAGCCCAAGTGTTTGTGGTTCGTTTTAGAGGTTACCAGTGGGAGATGAGCACCAGCAAGAGCTTTCAGGGCTGGCACCTTTAGTGTAGGAGCAATCGCTGGACGTTCGCAATTTCGGTGTTGAGCTCTGGCCAGATTGAGCAGGAGAGGCTGTGTACGTTGGAAGTTTTAGTAGCCTAAACAAGTTCAGAGCCCAAGTGTTTGTGGTTCGTTTTCGAGGTTACCAGTGGGAGATGAGGACCAGCAAGAGCTTTCAGGTCTGGCACCTTTAGTGTAGGAGCAATCGCTGGACGTTCGCAATTTCGGTGTTGAACTCTGGCCAGATTGAGCAGGAGAGGCTGTGTACGTTGGAAGTTTTAGTAGCCTAAACAAGTTCAGAGCCCAAGTGTTAGTGGTTCGTTTTAGAGGTTACCAGTGGGAGATGAGGACGAGCAACAGCTTTCAGGGCTGGCACCTTTAGTGTTGGAGCAATCGCTGGACGTTCGCAATTTCGGTGTTGAACTTTGGGCAGCTCGAGCAGGAGAGGCTGTGTACGTTGGAAGTTTTAGTAGCCTAAACAAGTTCAGAGCCCAAGTGTTTGTGGTTCGTTTTAGAGGTTACCAGTGGGAGATGAGGACCAGCAACAGCTTTCAGGGCTGGCACCTTTAGTGTAGGAGCAATCGCTGGACGTTCGCAATTTCGGTGTTTAGCTCTGGCCAGCTCGAGCAGGAGAGGCTGTGTACGTTGGAAGTTTTAGTAGCCTAAACAAGTTCAGAGCCCAAGTGTTTGTGGTTCGTTTTAGAGGTTACCAGTGGGAGATGAGTACCAGCAACAGCATTCAGGGCTGGCAACTTTAGTGTAGGAGCAATCGCTGGACGTTCGCAATTTCGGTGTTGAACTTTGGCCAGCTCGAGCAGGAGAGGCTGTGTACGTTGGAAGTTTTAGTAGCCTAAACAAGTTCAGAGCCCAAGTGTTTGTGGTTCGTTTTAGAGGTTACCAGTGGGAGATGAGGACGAGCAACAGCTTTCAGAGCTGGCACCTTTAGTGTTGGAGCAATCGCTGGACGTTCGCAATTTCGGTGTTGAACTTTGGGCAGCTCGAGCAGGAGAGGCTGTGTACGTTGGAAGTTTTAGTAGCCTAAACAAGTTCAGAGCCCAAGTGTTAGTGGTTCGTTTTAGAGGTTACCAGTGGGAGATGAGGACCAGCAACAGCATTCAGGGCTGGCACCTTTAGTGTAGGAGCAATCGCTGGACGTTCGCAATTTCGGTGTTGAGCTCTGGCCAGATTGAGCAGGAGAGGCTGTGTACGTTGGAAGTTTTAGTAGCCTAAACAAGTTCAGAGCCCAAGTGTTTGTGGTTCGTTTTAGAGGTTACCAGTGGGAGATGAGCACCAGCAAGAGCTTTCAGGGCTGGCACCTTTAGTGTAGGAGCAATCGCTGGACGTTCGCAATTTCGGTGTTGAGCTCTGGCCAGATTGAGCAGGAGAGGCTGTGTACGTTGGAAGTTTTAGTAGCCTAAACAAGTTCAGAGCCCAAGTGTTTGTGGTTCGTTTTCGAGGTTACCAGTGGGAGATGAGCACCAGCAAGAGCTTTCAGGTCTGGCACCTTTAGTGTAGGAGCAATCGCTGGACGTTCGCAATTTCGGTGTTGAACTCTGGCCAGATTGAGCAGGAGAGGCTGTGTACGTTGGAAGTTTTAGTAGCCTAAACAAGTTCAGAGCCCAAGTGTTAGTGGTTCGTTTTAGAGGTTACCAGTGGGAGATGAGGACCAGCAAGAGCTTTCAGGGCTGGCACCTTTAGTGTAGGAGCAATCGCTGGACGTTCGCAATTTCGGTGTTGAGCTCTGGCCAGTTGTAGCAGGAGAGGCTGTGTACGTTGGAAGTTTTAGTAGCCTAAACAAGTTCAGAGCCCAAGTGTTTGTGGTTCGTTTTAGAGGTTACCAGTGGGAGATGAGGACCAGCAACAGCATTCAGGGCTGGCACCTTTAGTGTAGGAGCAATCGCTGGACGTTCGCAATTTCGGTGTTGAACTTTGGCCAGCTCGAGCAGGAGAGGCTGTGTACGTTGGAAGTTTTAGTAGCCTAAACAAGTTCAGAGCCCAAGTGTTTGTGGTTCGTTTTCGAGGTTACCAGTGGGAGATGAGGACC
Source organism: Gavia stellata (assembly GCF_030936135.1). Classification (NCBI taxonomy): domain Eukaryota; kingdom Metazoa; phylum Chordata; class Aves; order Gaviiformes; family Gaviidae; genus Gavia; species Gavia stellata. The sequence continues at coordinate 27,399 of NW_026776647.1, read as the reverse complement.
AGCAACAGCATTCAGGGCTGGCACCTTTAGTGTAGGAGCAATCGCTGGACGTTCGCAATTTCGGTGTTGAACTTTGGCCAGCTCGAGCAGGAGAGGCTGTGTACGTTGGAAGTTTTAGTAGCCTAAACAAGTTCAGAGCCCAAGTGTTTGTGGTTCGTTTTAGAGGTTACCAGTGGGAGATGAGGACCAGCAACAGCTTTCAGGGCTGGCACCTTTAGTGTAGGAGCAATCGCTGGACGTTCGCAATTTCGGTGTTGAACTTTGGGCAGCTCGAGCAGGAGAGGCTGTGTACGTTGGAAGTTTTAGTAGCCTAAACAAGTTCAGAGCCCAAGTGTTTGTGGTTCGTTTTCGAGGTTACCAGTGGGAGATGAGGACCAGCAACAGCATTCAGGGCTGGCACCTTTAGTGTAGGAGCAATCGCTGGACGTTCGCAATTTCGGTGTTGAACTTTGGGCAGCTCCAGCAGGAGAGGCTGTGTATGTTGGAAGTTTTAGTAGCCTAAACAAGTTCAGAGCCCAAGTGTTTGTGGTTCGTTTTAGAGGTTACCAGTGGGAGATGAGGACCAGCAAGAGCTTTCAGGGCTGGCACCTTTAGTGCAGGAGCAATCGCTGGACGTTTGTAATATAGGTGTTGAACTTTGGCCAGCTCGAGCAGGAGAGGCTGTGTACGTTGGAAGTTTTAGTAGCCTAAACAAGTTCAGAGCCCAAGTGTTTGTGGTTCGTTTTAGAGGTTACCAGTGGGAGATGAGGACCAGCAACAGCATTCAGGGCTGGAATCTTTAGTGTAGGAGCAATCGCTGGACGTTCGCAATTTCGGTGTTGAGCTCTGGCCAGATTGAGCAGGAGAGGCTGTGTACGTTGGAAGTTTTAGTAGCCTAAACAAGTTCAGAGCCCAAGTGTTTGTGGTTCGTTTTAGAGGTTACCAGTGGGAGATGAGGACGAGCAACAGCTTTCAGGGCTGGCACCTTTAGTGCAGGAGCAATCGCTGGACGTTCGCAATTTCGGTGTTGAACTTTGGCCAGCTCGAGCAGGAGAGGCTGTGTATGTTGGAAGTTTTAGTAGCCTAAACAAGTTCAGAGCCCAAGTGTTTGTGGTTCGTTTTCGAGGTTACCAGTGGGAGATGAGGACCAGCAACAGCTTTCAGGGCTGGCACCTTTAGTGCAGGAGCAATCGCTGGACGTTCGCAATTTCGGTGTTGAGCTCTGGCCAGTTGTAGCAGGAGAGGCTGTGTACGTTGGAAGTTTTAGTAGCCTAAACAAGTTCAGAGCCCAAGTGTTTGTGGTTCGTTTTCGAGGTTACCAGTGGGAGATGAGGACCAGCAACACCATTCAGGGCTGGCACCTTTAGTGTAGGAGCAATCGCTGGACGTTCGCAATTTCGGTGTTGAACTTTGGCCAGCTCGAGCAGGAGAGGCTGTGTACGTTGGAAGTTTTAGTAGCCTAAACAAGTTCAGAGCCCAAGTGTTTGTGGTTCGTTTTAGAGGTTACCAGTGGGAGATGAGGACGAGCAACAGCTTTCAGGGCTGGCACCTTTAGTGTAGGAGCAATCGCTGGACGTTCGCAATTTCGGTGTTGAACTTTGGGCAGCTCGAGCAGGAGAGGCTGTGTACGTTGGAAGTTTTAGTAGCCTAAACAAGTTCAGAGCCCAAGTGTTTGTGGTTCGTTTTAGAGGTTACCAGTGGGAGATGAGGACCAGCAACAGCATTCAGGGCTGGCACCTTTAGTGTAGGAGCAATTGCTGGACGTTCGCAATTTCGGTGTTGAACTTTGGGCAGCTCCAGCAGGAGAGGCTGTGTATGTTGGAAGTTTTAGTAGCCTAAACAAGTTCAGAGCCCAAGTGTTTGTGGTTCGTTTTAGAGGTTACCAGTGGGAGATGAGGACCAGCAAGAGCTTTCAGGGCTGGCACCTTTAGTGCAGGAGCAATCGCTGGACGTTTGTAATATAGGTGTTGAACTTTGGCCAGCTCGAGCAGGAGAGGCTGTGTACGTTGGAAGTTTTAGTAGCCTAAACAAGTTCAGAGCCCAAGTGTTTGTGGTTCGTTTTAGAGGTTACCAGTGGGAGATGAGGACCAGCAACAGCATTCAGGGCTGGAATCTTTAGTGTAGGAGCAATCGCTGGACGTTCGCAATTTCGGTGTTGAGCTCTGGCCAGATTGAGCAGGAGAGGCTGTGTACGTTGGAAGTTTTAGTAGCCTAAACAAGTTCAGAGCCCAAGTGTTTGTGGTTCGTTTTAGAGGTTACCAGTGGGAGATGAGGACGAGCAACAGCTTTCAGGGCTGGCACCTTTAGTGCAGGAGCAATCGCTGGACGTTCGCAATTTCGGTGTTGAACTTTGGCCAGCTCGAGCAGGAGAGGCTGTGTACGTTGGAAGTTTTAGTAGCCTAAACAAGTTCAGAGCCCAAGTGTTTGTGGTTTGTTTTAGAGGTTACCAGTGGGAGATGAGGACCAGCAAGAGCTTTCAGGGCTGGCACCTTTAGTGTAGGAGCAATCGCTGGACGTTCGCAATTTCGGTGTTGAGCTCTGGCCAGATTGAGCAGGAGAGGCTGTGTACGTTGGAAGTTTTAGTAGCCTAAACAAGTTCAGAGCCCAAGTGTTTGTGGTTCGTTTTCGAGGTTACCAGTGGGAGATGAGGACCAGCAAGAGCTTTCAGGGCTGGCACCTTTAGTGCAGGAGCAATCGCTGGACGTTCGTAATATAGGTGTTGAACTTTTGCCAGCTCGAGCAGGAGAGGCTGTGTACGTTGGAAGTTTTAGTAGCCTAAACAAGTTCAGAGCCCAAGTGTTTGTGGTTTGTTTTAGAGGTTACCAGTGGGAGATGAGGACCAGCAAGAGCTTTCAGGGCTGGCACCTTTAGTGTAGGAGCAATCGCTGGACGTTCGCAATTTCGGTGTTGAACTTTGGCCAGCTCGAGCAGGAGAGGCTGTGTACGTTGGAAGTTTTAGTAGCCTAAACAAGTTCAGAGCCCAAGTGTTTGTGGTTCGTTTTAGAGGTTACCAGTGGGAGATGAGGACCAGCAAGAGCTTTCAGGGCTGGCACCTTTAGTGTAGGAGCAATCGCTGGACGTTCGCAATTTCGGTGTTGAGCTCTGGCCAGATTGAGCAGGAGAGGCTGTGTACGTTGGAAGTTTTAGTAGCCTAAACAAGTTCAGAGCCCAAGTGTTAGTGGTTCGTTTTAGAGGTTACCAGTGGGAGATGAGGACCAGCAACAGCATTCAGGGCTGGAATCTTTAGTGTAGGAGCAATCGCTGGACGTTCGCAATTTCGGTGTTGAGCTCTGGCCAGATTGAGCAGGAGAGGCTGTGTACGTTGGAAGTTTTAGTAGCCTAAACAAGTTCAGAGCCCAAGTGTTTGTGGTTCGTTTTAGAGGTTACCAGTGGGAGATGAGGACGAGCAACAGCTTTCAGGGCTGGCACCTTTAGTGCAGGAGCAATCGCTGGACGTTCGCAATTTCGGTGTTGAACTTTGGCCAGCTCGAGCAGGAGAGGCTGTGTACGTTGGAAGTTTTAGTAGCCTAAACAAGTTCAGAGCCCAAGTGTTTGTGGTTTGTTTTAGAGGTTACCAGTGGGAGATGAGGACCAGCAAGAGCTTTCAGGGCTGGCACCTTTAGTGTAGGAGCAATCGCTGGACGTTCGCAATTTCGGTGTTGAGCTCTGGCCAGATTGAGCAGGAGAGGCTGTGTACGTTGGAAGTTTTAGTAGCCTAAACAAGTTCAGAGCCCAAGTGTTTGTGGTTCGTTTTCGAGGTTACCAGTGGGAGATGAGGACCAGCAAGAGCTTTCAGGGCTGGCACCTTTAGTGCAGGAGCAATCGCTGGACGTTCGTAATATAGGTGTTGAACTTTTGCCAGCTCGAGCAGGAGAGGCTGTGTACGTTGGAAGTTTTAGTAGCCTAAACAAGTTCAGAGCCCAAGTGTTTGTGGTTTGTTTTAGAGGTTACCAGTGGGAGATGAGGACCAGCAAGAGCTTTCAGGGCTGGCACCTTTAGTGTAGGAGCAATCGCTGGACGTTCGCAATTTCGGTGTTGAGCTCTGGCCAGATTGAGCAGGAGAGGCTGTGTACGTTGGAAGTTTTAGTAGCCTAAACAAGTTCAGAGCCCAAGTGTTAGTGGTTCGTTTTAGAGGTTACCAGTGGGAGATGAGGACCAGCAAGAGCTTTCAGGGCTGGCACCTTTGGTGTAGGAGCAATCGCTGGACGTTCGCAATTTCGGTGTTGAACTTTGGGCAGCTCGAGCAGGAGAGGCTGTGTACGTTGGAAGTTTTAGTAGCCTAAACAAGTTCAGAGCCCAAGTGTTTGTGGTTCGTTTTCGAGGTTACCAGTGGGAGATGAGGACCAGCAACAGCATTCAGGGCTGGCACCTTTAGTGTAGGAGCAATCGCTGGACGTTCGCAATTTCGGTGTTGAACTTTGGGCAGATCGAGCAGGAGAGGCTGTGTACGTTGGAAGTTTTAGTAGCCTAAACAAGTTCAGAGCCCAAGTGTTTGTGGTTTGTTTTCTAGGTTACCAGTGGGAGATGAGGACCAGCAACAGCATTCAGGGCTGGCACCTTTAGTGTAGGAGCAATCGCTGGACGTTCGCAATTTCGGTGTTGAGCTCTGGCCAGATTGAGCAGGAGAGGCTGTGTACGTTGGAAGTTTTAGTAGCCTAAACAAGTTCAGAGCCCAAGTGTTTGTGGTTCGTTTTAGAGGTTACCAGTGGGAGATGAGGACCAGCAACAGCTTTCAGGGCTGGCACCTTTAGTGTTGGAGCAATCGCTGGACGTTCGCAATTTCGGTGTTGAACTTTGGCCAGCTCGAGCAGGAGAGGCTGTGTACGTTGGAAGTTTTAGTAGCCTAAACAAGTTCAGAGCCCAAGTGTTTGTGGTTCGTTTTAGAGGTTACCAGTGGGAGATGAGCACCAGCAAGAGCTTTCAGGGCTGGCACCTTTAGTGTAGGAGCAATCGCTGGACGTTCGCAATTTCGGTGTTGAGCTCTGGCCAGATTGAGCAGGAGAGGCTGTGTACGTTGGAAGTTTTAGTAGCCTAAACAAGTTCAGAGCCCAAGTGTTAGTGGTTCGTTTTAGAGGTTACCAGTGGGAGATGAGGACCAGCAAGAGCTTTCAGGGCTGGCACCTTTGGTGTAGGAGCAATCGCTGGACGTTCGCAATTTCGGTGTTGAGCTCTGGCCAGCTCGAGCAGGAGAGGCTGTGTACGTTGGAAGTTTTAGTAGCCTAAACAAGTTCAGAGCCCAAGTGTTTGTGGTTCGTTTTAGAGGTTACCAGTGGGAGATGAGGACGAGCAACAGCTTTCAGGGCTGGCACCTTTAGTGTAGGAGCAATCGCTGGACGTTCGCAATTTCGGTGTTGAACTCTGGCCAGATTGAGCAGGAGAGGCTGTGTACGTTGGAAGTTTTAGTAGCCTAAACAAGTTCAGAGCCCAAGTGTTTGTGGTTCGTTTGAGAGGTTACCAGTGGGAGATGAGGACCAGCAAGAGCTTTCAGGGCTGGCACCTTTAGTGTAGGAGCAATCGCTGGACGTTCGCAATTTCGGTGTTGAACTTTGGCCAGCTCGAGCAGGAGAGGCTGTGTACGTTGGAAGTTTTAGTAGCCTAAACAAGTTCAGAGCCCAAGTGTTTGTGGTTCGTTTTAGAGGTTACCAGTGGGAGATGAGGACGAGCAACAGCTTTCAGGGCTGGCACCTTTAGTGTTGGAGCAATCGCTGGACGTTCGCAATTTCGGTGTTGAACTTTGGCCAGCTCGAGCAGGAGAGGCTGTGTACGTTGGAAGTTTTAGTAGCCTAAACAAGTTCAGAGCCCAAGTGTTTGTGGTTCGTTTTCGAGGTTACCAGTGGGAGATGAGGACCAGCAAGAGCTTTCAGGGCTGGCACCTTTAGTGTAGGAGCAATCGCTGGACGTTCGCAATTTCGGTGTTGAGCTCTGGCCAGTTGTAGCAGGAGAGGCTGTGTACGTTGGAAGTTTTAGTAGCCTAAACAAGTTCAGAGCCCAAGTGTTTGTGGTTCGTTTTAGAGGTTACCAGTGGGAGATGAGGACCAGCAACAGCATTCAGGGCTGGCACCTTTAGTGTAGGAGCAATCGCTGGACGTTCGCAATTTCGGTGTTGAACTTTGGGCAGCTCGAGCAGGAGAGGCTGTGTACGTTGGAAGTTTTAGTAGCCTAAACAAGTTCAGAGCCCAAGTGTTTGTGGTTCGTTTTCGAGGTTACCAGTGGGAGATGAGGACCAGCAAGAGCTTTCAGGGCTGGCACCTTTAGTGTAGGAGCAATCGCTGGACGTTCGCAATTTCGGTGTTGAACTTTGGCCAGCTCGAGCAGGAGAGGCTGTGTACGTTGGAAGTTTTAGTAGCCTAAACAAGTTCAGAGCCCAAGTGTTTGTGGTTCGTTTTCGAGGTTACCAGTGGGAGATGAGGACCAGCAACAGCATTCAGGGCTGGCACCTTTAGTGTAGGAGCAATCGCTGGACGTTCGCAATTTCGGTGTTGAACTTTGGGCAGCTCGAGCAGGAGAGGCTGTGTACGTTGGAAGTTTTAGTAGCCTAAACAAGTTCAGAGCCCAAGTGTTTGTGGTTCGTTTTAGAGGTTACCAGTGGGAGATGAGGACCAGCAACAGCTTTCAGGGCTGGCACCTTTAGTGTTGGAGCAATCGCTGGACGTTCGCAATTTCGGTGTTGAACTTTGGCCAGCTCGAGCAGGAGAGGCTGTGTACGTTGGAAGTTTTAGTAGCCTAAACAAGTTCAGAGCCCAAGTGTTTGTGGTTCGTTTTCGAGGTTACCAGTGGGAGATGAGGACCAGCAAGAGCTTTCAGGGCTGGCACCTTTAGTGTAGGAGCAATCGCTGGACGTTCGCAATTTCGGTGTTGAGCTCTGGCCAGCTCGAGCAGGAGAGGCTGTGTACGTTGGAAGTTTTAGTAGCCTAAACAAGTTCAGAGCCCAAGTGTTTGTGGTTCGTTTTAGAGGTTACCAGTGGGAGATGAGTACCAGCAACAGCATTCAGGGCTGGCAACTTTAGTGTAGGAGCAATCGCTGGACGTTCGCAATTTCGGTGTTGAACTTTGGGCAGCTCGAGCAGGAGAGGCTGTGTACGTTGGAAGTTTTAGTAGCCTAAACAAGTTCAGAGCCCAAGTGTTTGTGGTTCGTTTTCGAGGTTACCAGTGGGAGATGAGGACCAGCAAGAGCTTTCAGGGCTGGCACCTTTAGTGTAGGAGCAATCGCTGGACGTTCGCAATTTCGGTGTTGAACTTTGGCCAGCTCGAGCAGGAGAGGCTGTGTACGTTGGAAGTTTTAGTAGCCTAAACAAGTTCAGAGCCCAAGTGTTTGTGGTTCGTTTTCGAGGTTACCAGTGGGAGATGAGGACCAGCAACAGCATTCAGGGCTGGCACCTTTAGTGTAGGAGCAATCGCTGGACGTTCGCAATTTCAGTGTTGAACTTTGGGCAGCTCGAGCAGGAGAGGCTGTGTACATTGGAAGTTTTAGTAGCCTAAACAAGTTCAGAGCCCAAGTGTTAGTGGTTCGTTTTAGAGGTTACCAGTGGGAGATGAGGACCAGCAACAGCATTCAGGGCTGGCACCTTTAGTGTAGGAGCAATCGCTGGACGTTCGCAATTTCGGTGTTGAGCTCTGGCCAGATTGAGCAGGAGAGGCTGTGTACGTTGGAAGTTTTAGTAGCCTAAACAAGTTCAGAGCCCAAGTGTTTGTGGTTCGTTTTAGAGGTTACCAGTGGGAGATGAGCACCAGCAAGAGCTTTCAGGGCTGGCACCTTTAGTGTAGGAGCAATCGCTGGACGTTCGCAATTTCGGTGTTGAGCTCTGGCCAGATTGAGCAGGAGAGGCTGTGTACGTTGGAAGTTTTAGTAGCCTAAACAAGTTCAGAGCCCAAGTGTTTGTGGTTCGTTTTCGAGGTTACCAGTGGGAGATGAGGACCAGCAAGAGCTTTCAGGGCTGGCACCTTTAGTGTAGGAGCAATCGCTGGACGTTCGCAATTTCGGTGTTGAGCTCTGGCCAGCTCGAGCAGGAGAGGCTGTGTACGTTGGAAGTTTTAGTAGCCTAAACAAGTTCAGAGCCCAAGTGTTTGTGGTTCGTTTTAGAGGTTACCAGTGGGAGATGAGTACCAGCAACAGCATTCAGGGCTGGCAACTTTAGTGTAGGAGCAATCGCTGGACGTTCGCAATTTCGGTGTTGAACTTTGGGCAGCTCGAGCAGGAGAGGCTGTGTACGTTGGAAGTTTTAGTAGCCTAAACAAGTTCAGAGCCCAAGTGTTTGTGGTTCGTTTTCGAGGTTACCAGTGGGAGATGAGGACCAGCAAGAGCTTTCAGGGCTGGCACCTTTAGTGTAGGAGCAATCGCTGGACGTTCGCAATTTCGGTGTTGAACTTTGGCCAGCTCGAGCAGGAGAGGCTGTGTACGTTGGAAGTTTTAGTAGCCTAAACAAGTTCAGAGCCCAAGTGTTTGTGGTTCGTTTTCGAGGTTACCAGTGGGAGATGAGGACCAGCAACAGCATTCAGGGCTGGCACCTTTAGTGTAGGAGCAATCGCTGGACGTTCGCAATTTCAGTGTTGAACTTTGGGCAGCTCGAGCAGGAGAGGCTGTGTACATTGGAAGTTTTAGTAGCCTAAACAAGTTCAGAGCCCAAGTGTTAGTGGTTCGTTTTAGAGGTTACCAGTGGGAGATGAGGACCAGCAACAGCATTCAGGGCTGGCACCTTTAGTGTAGGAGCAATCGCTGGACGTTCGCAATTTCGGTGTTGAGCTCTGGCCAGATTGAGCAGGAGAGGCTGTGTACGTTGGAAGTTTTAGTAGCCTAAACAAGTTCAGAGCCCAAGTGTTTGTGGTTCGTTTTCGAGGTTACCAGTGGGAGATGAGCACCAGCAAGAGCTTTCAGGGCTGGCACCTTTAGTGTAGGAGCAATCGCTGGACGTTCGCAATTTCGGTGTTGAGCTCTGGCCAGATTGAGCAGGAGAGGCTGTGTACGTTGGAAGTTTTAGTAGCCTAAACAAGTTCAGAGCCCAAGTGTTTGTGGTTCGTTTTCGAGGTTACCAGTGGGAGATGAGCACCAGCAAGAGCTTTCAGGGCTGGCACCTTTAGTGTAGGAGCAATCGCTGGACGTTCGCAATTTCGGTGTTGAGCTCTGGCCAGATTGAGCAGGAGAGGCTGTGTACGTTGGAAGTTTTAGTAGCCTAAACAAGTTCAGAGCCCAAGTGTTTGTGGTTCGTTTTAGAGGTTACCAGTGGGAGATGAGGACCAGCAACAGCATTCAGGGCTGGCACCTTTAGTGTAGGAGCAATCGCTGGACGTTCGCAATTTCGGTGTTGAACTTTGGCCAGCTCGAGCAGGAGAGGCTGTGTACGTTGGAAGTTTTAGTAGCCTAAACAAGTTCAGAGCCCAAGTGTTTGTGGTTCGTTTTCGAGGTTACCAGTGGGAGATGAGGACCAGCAAGAGCTTTCAGGGCTGGCACCTTTAGTGCAGGAGCAATCGCTGGACGTTCGCAATTTCGGTGTTGAACTTTGGGCAGCTCGAGCAGGAGAGGCTGTGTACGTTGGAAGTTTTAGTAGCCTAAACAAGTTCAGAGCCCAAGTGTTTGTGGTTCGTTTTCGAGGTTACCAGTGGGAGATGAGGACCAGCAACAGCTTTCAGGGCTGGCACCTTTAGTGCAGGAGCAATCGCTGGACGTTCGCAATTTCGGTGTTGAGCTCTGGCCAGTTGTAGCAGGAGAGGCTGTGTACGTTGGAAGTTTTAGTAGCCTAAACAAGTTCAGAGCCCAAGTGTTTGTGGTTCGTTTTAGAGGTTACCAGTGGGAGATGAGGACCAGCAACAGCATTCAGGGCTGGCACCTTTAGTGTAGGAGCAATCGCTGGACGTTCGCAATTTCGGTGTTGAACTTTGGCCAGCTCGAGCAGGAGAGGCTGTGTACGTTGGAAGTTTTAGTAGCCTAAACAAGTTCAGAGCCCAAGTGTTTGTGGTTCGTTTTAGAGGTTACCAGTGGGAGATGAGGACGAGCAACAGCTTTCAGGGCTGGCACCTTTAGTGTAGGAGCAATCGCTGGACGTTCGCAATTTCGGTGTTGAACTTTGGGCAGCTCGAGCAGGAGAGGCTGTGTACGTTGGAAGTTTTAGTAGCCTAAACAAGTTCAGAGCCCAAGTGTTTGTGGTTCGTTTTCGAGGTTACCAGTGGGAGATGAGGACCAGCAACAGCATTCAGGGCTGGCACCTTTAGTGTAGGAGCAATCGCTGGACGTTCGCAATTTCGGTGTTGAACTTTGGGCAGCTCGAGCAGGAGAGGCTGTGTATGTTGGAAGTTTTAGTAGCCTAAACAAGTTCAGAGCCCAAGTGTTTGTGGTTCGTTTTAGAGGTTACCAGTGGGAGATGAGGACCAGCAAGAGCTTTCAGGGCTGGCACCTTTAGTGCAGGAGCAATCGCTGGACGTTTGTAATATAGGTGTTGAACTTTGGCCAGCTCGAGCAGGAGAGGCTGTGTACGTTGGAAGTTTTAGTAGCCTAAACAAGTTCAGAGCCCAAGTGTTTGTGGTTCGTTTTAGAGGTTACCAGTGGGAGATGAGGACCAGCAACAGCATTCAGGGCTGGAATCTTTAGTGTAGGAGCAATCGCTGGACGTTCGCAATTTCGGTGTTGAGCTCTGGCCAGATTGAGCAGGAGAGGCTGTGTACGTTGGAAGTTTTAGTAGCCTAAACAAGTTCAGAGCCCAAGTGTTTGTGGTTCGTTTTAGAGGTTACCAGTGGGAGATGAGGACGAGCAACAGCTTTCAGGGCTGGCACCTTTAGTGCAGGAGCAATCGCTGGACGTTCGCAATTTCGGTGTTGAACTTTGGCCAGCTCGAGCAGGAGAGGCTGTGTACGTTGGAAGTTTTAGTAGCCTAAACAAGTTCAGAGCCCAAGTGTTTGTGGTTCGTTTTCGAGGTTACCAGTGGGAGATGAGGACCAGCAACAGCTTTCAGGGCTGGCACCTTTAGTGCAGGAGCAATCGCTGGACGTTCGCAATTTTGGTGTTGAGCTCTGGCCAGTTGTAGCAGGAGAGGCTGTGTACGTTGGAAGTTTTAGTAGCCTAAACAAGTTCAGAGCCCAAGTGTTTGTGGTTCGTTTTAGAGGTTACCAGTGGGAGATGAGGACCAGCAACAGCATTCAGGGCTGGCACCTTTAGTGTAGGAGCAATCGCTGGACGTTCGCAATTTCGGTGTTGAACTTTGGCCAGCTCGAGCAGGAGAGGCTGTGTACGTTGGAAGTTTTAGTAGCCTAAACAAGTTCAGAGCCCAAGTGTTTGTGGTTCGTTTTAGAGGTTACCAGTGGGACATGAGGACGAGCAACAGCTTTCAGGGCTGGCACCTTTAGTGTAGGAGCAATCGCTGGACGTTCGCAATTTCGGTGTTGAACTTTGGGCAGCTCGAGCAGGAGAGGCTGTGTACGTTGGAAGTTTTAGTAGCCTAAACAAGTTCAGAGCCCAAGTGTTAGTGGTTCGTTTTCGAGGTTACCAGTGGGAGATGAGGACCAGCAACAGCATTCAGGGCTGGCACCTTTAGTGTAGGAGCAATTGCTGGACGTTCGCAATTTCGGTCTTGAACTTTGGGCAGCTCCAGCAGGAGAGGCTGTGTATGTTGGAAGTTTTAGTAGCCTAAACAAGTTCAGAGCCCAAGTGTTTGTGGTTCGTTTTAGAGGTTACCAGTGGGAGATGAGGACCAGCAAGAGCTTTCAGGGCTGGCACCTTTAGTGCAGGAGCAATCGCTGGACGTTTGTAATATAGGTGTTGAACTTTGGCCAGCTCGAGCAGGAGAGGCTGTGTACGTTGGAAGTTTTAGTAGCCTAAACAAGTTCAGAGCCCAAGTGTTTGTGGTTCGTTTTAGAGGTTACCAGTGGGAGATGAGGACGAGCAAGAGCTTTCAGTGCTGGCACCTTTAGTGCAGGAGCAATCGCTGGACGTTCGCAATTTCGGTGTTGAACTTTGGCCAGCTCGAGCAGGAGAGGCTGTGTACGTTGGAAGTTTTAGTAGCCTAAACAAGTTCAGAGCCCAAGTGTTTGTGGTTTGTTTTAGAGGTTACCAGTGGGAGATGAGGACCAGCAAGAGCTTTCAGGGCTGGCACCTTTAGTGTAGGAGCAATCGCTGGACGTTCGCAATTTCGGTGTTGAGCTCTGGCCAGATTGAGCAGGAGAGGCTGTGTACGTTGGAAGTTTTAGTAGCCTAAACAAGTTCAGAGCCCAAGTGTTTGTGGTTCGTTTTCGAGGTTACCAGTGGGAGATGAGGACCAGCAAGAGCTTTCAGGGCTGGCACCTTTAGTGCAGGAGCAATCGCTGGACGTTCGTAATATAGGTGTTGAACTTTTGCCAGCTCGAGCAGGAGAGGCTGTGTACGTTGGAAGTTTTAGTAGCCTAAACAAGTTCAGAGCCCAAGTGTTTGTGGTTTGTTTTAGAGGTTACCAGTGGGAGATGAGGACCAGCAAGAGCTTTCAGGGCTGGCACCTTTAGTGTAGGAGCAATCGCTGGACGTTCGCAATTTCGGTGTTGAGCTCTGGCCAGATTGAGCAGGAGAGGCTGTGTACGTTGGAAGTTTTAGTAGCCTAAACAAGTTCAGAGCCCAAGTGTTTGTGGTTCGTTTTAGAGGTTACCAGTGGGAGATGAGGACCAGCAAGAGCTTTCAGGGCTGGCACCTTTGGTGTAGGAGCAATCGCTGGACGTTCGCAATTTCGGTGTTGAACTTTGGGCAGCTCGAGCAGGAGAGGCTGTGTACGTTGGAAGTTTTAGTAGCCTAAACAAGTTCAGAGCCCAAGTGTTTGTGGTTCGTTTTCGAGGTTACCAGTGGGAGATGAGGACCAGCAACAGCATTCAGGGCTGGCACCTTTAGTGTAGGAGCAATCGCTGGACGTTCGCAATTTCGGTGTTGAACTTTGGCCAGCTCGAGCAGGAGAGGCTGTGTACGTTGGAAGTTTTAGTAGCCTAAACAAGTTCAGAGCCCAAGTGTTTGTGGTTCGTTTTAGAGGTTACCAGTGGGAGATGAGGACCAGCAACAGCATTCAGGGCTGGCACCTTTAGTGTAGGAGCAATCGCTGGACGTTCGCAATTTCGGTGTTGAGCTCTGGCCAGATTGAGCAGGAGAGGCTGTGTACGTTGGAAGTTTTAGTAGCCTAAACAAGTTCAGAGCCCAAGTGTTTGTGGTTCGTTTTAGAGGTTACCAGTGGGAGATGAGGACGAGCAACAGCTTTCAGGGCTGGCACCTTTAGTGCAGGAGCAATCGCTGGACGTTCGCAATTTCGGTGTTGAGCTCTGGCCAGTTGTAGCAGGAGAGGCTGTGTACGTTGGAAGTTTTAGTAGCCTAAACAAGTTCAGAGCCCAAGTGTTTGTGGTTCGTTTTAGAGGTTACCAGTGGGAGATGAGGACCAGCAACAGCATTCAGGGCTGGCACCTTTAGTGTAGGAGCAATCGCTGGACGTTCGCAATTTCGGTGTTGAACTTTGGCCAGCTCGAGCAGGAGAGGCTGTGTACGTTGGAAGTTTTAGTAGCCTAAACAAGTTCAGAGCCCAAGTGTTTGTGGTTCGTTTTAGAGGTTACCAGTGGGAGATGAGGACGAGCAACAGCTTTCAGGGCTGGCACCTTTAGTGTAGGAGCAATCGCTGGACGTTCGCAATTTCGGTGTTGAACTTTGGGCAGCTCGAGCAGGAGAGGCTGTGTACGTTGGAAGTTTTAGTAGCCTAAACAAGTTCAGAGCCCAAGTGTTTGTGGTTCGTTTTCGAGGTTACCAGTGGGAGATGAGGACCAGCAACAGCATTCAGGGCTGGCACCTTTAGTGTAGGAGCAATCGCTGGACGTTCGCAATTTCGGTGTTGAACTTTGGGCAGCTCCAGCAGGAGAGGCTGTGTATGTTGGAAGTTTTAGTAGCCTAAACAAGTTCAGAGCCCAAGTGTTTGTGGTTCGTTTTAGAGGTTACCAGTGGGAGATGAGGACCAGCAAGAGCTTTCAGGGCTGGCACCTTTAGTGCAGGAGCAATCGCTGGACGTTTGTAATATAGGTGTTGAACTTTGGCCAGCTCGAGCAGGAGAGGCTGTGTACGTTGGAAGTTTTAGTAGCCTAAACAAGTTCAGAGCCCAAGTGTTTGTGGTTCGTTTTAGAGGTTACCAGTGGGAGATGAGGACCAGCAACAGCATTCAGGGCTGGAATCTTTAGTGTAGGAGCAATCGCTGGACGTTCGCAATTTCGTTGTTGAGCTCTGGCCAGATTGAGCAGGAGAGGCTGTGTACGTTGGAAGTTTTAGTAGCCTAAACAAGTTCAGAGCCCAAGTGTTTGTGGTTCGTTTTAGAGGTTACCAGTGGGAGATGAGGACGAGCAACAGCTTTCAGGGCTGGCACCTTTAGTGCAGGAGCAATCGCTGGACGTTCGCAATTTCGGTGTTGAACTTTGGGCAGCTCGAGCAGGAGAGGCTGTGTACGTTGGAAGTTTTAGTAGCCTAAACAAGTTCAGAGCCCAAGTGTTTGTGGTTCGTTTTCGAGGTTACCAGTGGGAGATGAGGACCAGCAACAGCTTTCAGGGCTGGCACCTTTAGTGCAGGAGCAATCGCTGGACGTTCGCAATTTCGGTGTTGAGCTCTGGCCAGTTGTAGCAGGAGAGGCTGTGTACGTTGGAAGTTTTAGTAGCCTAAACAAGTTCAGAGCCCAAGTGTTTGTGGTTCGTTTTCGAGGTTACCAGTGGGAGATGAGGACCAGCAACACCATTCAGGGCTGGCACCTTTAGTGTAGGAGCAATCGCTGGACGTTCGCAATTTCGGTGTTGAACTTTGGCCAGCTCGAGCAGGAGAGGCTGTGTACGTTGGAAGTTTTAGTAGCCTAAACAAGTTCAGAGCCCAAGTGTTTGTGGTTCGTTTTAGAGGTTACCAGTGGGACATGAGGACGAGCAACAGCTTTCAGGGCTGGCACCTTTAGTGTAGGAGCAATCGCTGGACGTTCGCAATTTCGGTGTTGAACTTTGGGCAGCTCGAGCAGGAGAGGCTGTGTACGTTGGAAGTTTTAGTAGCCTAAACAAGTTCAGAGCCCAAGTGTTAGTGGTTCGTTTTCGAGGTTACCAGTGGGAGATGAGGACCAGCAACAGCATTCAGGGCTGGCACCTTTAGTGTAGGAGCAATTGCTGGACGTTCGCAATTTCGGTCTTGAACTTTGGGCAGCTCCAGCAGGAGAGGCTGTGTATGTTGGAAGTTTTAGTAGCCTAAACAAGTTCAGAGCCCAAGTGTTTGTGGTTCGTTTTAGAGGTTACCAGTGGGAGATGAGGACCAGCAAGAGCTTTCAGGGCTGGCACCTTTAGTGCAGGAGCAATCGCTGGACGTTTGTAATATAGGTGTTGAACTTTGGCCAGCTCGAGCAGGAGAGGCTGTGTACGTTGGAAGTTTTAGTAGCCTAAACAAGTTCAGAGCCCAAGTGTTTGTGGTTCGTTTTAGAGGTTACCAGTGGGAGATGAGGACGAGCAACAGCTTTCAGGGCTGGCACCTTTAGTGCAGGAGCAATCGCTGGACGTTCGCAATTTCGGTGTTGAACTTTGGCCAGCTCGAGCAGGAGAGGCTGTGTACGTTGGAAGTTTTAGTAGCCTAAACAAGTTCAGAGCCCAAGTGTTTGTGGTTTGTTTTAGAGGTTACCAGTGGGAGATGAGGACCAGCAAGAGCTTTCAGGGCTGGCACCTTTAGTGTAGGAGCAATCGCTGGACGTTCGCAATTTCGGTGTTGAGCTCTGGCCAGATTGAGCAGGAGAGGCTGTGTACGTTGGAAGTTTTAGTAGGCTAAACAAGTTCAGAGCCCAAGTGTTTGTGGTTCGTTTGAGAGGTTACCAGTGGGAGATGAGGACCAGCAAGAGCTTTCAGGGCTGGCACCTTTAGTGCAGGAGCAATCGCTGGACGTTCGTAATATAGGTGTTGAACTTTTGCCAGCTCGAGCAGGAGAGGCTGTGTACGTTGGAAGTTTTAGTAGCCTAAACAAGTTCAGAGCCCAAGTGTTTGTGGTTTGTTTTAGAGGTTACCAGTGGGAGATGAGGACCAGCAAGAGCTTTCAGGGCTGGCACCTTTAGTGTAGGAGCAATCGCTGGACGTTCGCAATTTTGGTGTTGAGCTCTGGCCAGATTGAGCAGGAGAGGCTGTGTACGTTGGAAGTTTTAGTAGCCTAAACAAGTTCAGAGCCCAAGTGTTAGTGGTTCGTTTTAGAGGTTACCAGTGGGAGATGAGGACCAGCAAGAGCTTTCAGGGCTGGCACCTTTGGTGTAGGAGCAATCGCTGGACGTTCGCAATTTCGGTGTTGAACTTTGGGCAGCTCGAGCAGGAGAGGCTGTGTACGTTGGAAGTTTTAGTAGCCTAAACAAGTTCAGAGCCCAAGTGTTTGTGGTTCGTTTTCGAGGTTACCAGTGGGAGATGAGGACCAGCAACAGCATTCAGGGCTGGCACCTTTAGTGTAGGAGCAATCGCTGGACGTTCGCAATTTCGGTGTTGAACTTTGGGCAGCTCGAGCAGGAGAGGCTGTGTACGTTGGAAGTTTTAGTAGCCTAAACAAGTTCAGAGCCCAAGTGTTTGTGGTTCGTTTTCTAGGTTACCAGTGGGAGATGAGGACCAGCAACAGCATTCAGGGCTGGCACCTTTAGTGTAGGAGCAATCGCTGGACGTTCGCAATTTCGGTGTTGAGCTCTGGCCAGATTGAGCAGGAGAGGCTGTGTACGTTGGAAGTTTTAGTAGCCTAAACAAGTTCAGAGCCCAAGTGTTTGTGGTTCGTTTTAGAGGTTACCAGTGGGAGATGAGGACGAGCAACAGCTTTCAGGGCTGGCACCTTTAGTGTTGGAGCAATCGCTGGACGTTCGCAATTTCGGTGTTGAACTTTGGCCAGCTCGAGCAGGAGAGGCTGTGTACGTTGGAAGTTTTAGTAGCCTAAACAAGTTCAGAGCCCAAGTGTTTGTGGTTCGTTTTAGAGGTTACCAGTGGGAGATGAGCACCAGCAAGAGCTTTCAGGGCTGGCACCTTTAGTGTAGGAGCAATCGCTGGACGTTCGCAATTTCGGTGTTGAGCTCTGGCCAGATTGAGCAGGAGAGGCTGTGTACGTTGGAAGTTTTAGTAGCCTAAACAAGTTCAGAGCCCAAGTGTTAGTGGTTCGTTTTAGAGGTTACCAGTGGGAGATGAGGACCAGCAAGAGCTTTCAGGGCTGGCACCTTTGGTGTAGGAGCAATCGCTGGACGTTCGCAATTTCGGTGTTGAGCTCTGGCCAGCTCGAGCAGGAGAGGCTGTGTACGTTGGAAGTTTTAGTAGCCTAAACAAGTTCAGAGCCCAAGTGTTTGTGGTTCGTTTTAGAGGTTACCAGTGGGAGATGAGGACCAGCAAGAGCTTTCAGGGCTGGCACCTTTAGTGTAGGAGCAATCGCTGGACGTTCGCAATTTCGGTGTTGAACTCTGGCCAGATTGAGCAGGAGAGGCTGTGTACGTTGGAAGTTTTAGTAGCCTAAACAAGTTCAGAGCCCAAGTGTTTGTGGTTCGTTTGAGAGGTTACCAGTGGGAGATGAGGACGAGCAACAGCTTTCAGGGCTGGCACCTTTAGTGTAGGAGCAATCGCTGGACGTTCGCAATTTCGGTGTTGAACTTTGGCCAGCTCGAGCAGGAGAGGCTGTGTACGTTGGAAGTTTTAGTAGCCTAAACAAGTTCAGAGCCCAAGTGTTTGTGGTTCGTTTTAGAGGTTACCAGTGGGAGATGAGGACCAGCAAGAGCTTTCAGGGCTGGCACCTTTAGTGTAGGAGCAATCGCTGGACGTTCGCAATTTCGGTGTTGAACTTTGGCCAGCTCGAGCAGGAGAGGCTGTGTACGTTGGAAGTTTTAGTAGCCTAAACAAGTTCAGAGCCCAAGTGTTTGTGGTTCGTTTTAGAGGTTACCAGTGGGAGATGAGGACCAGCAACAGCATTCAGGGCTGGCACCTTTAGTGTAGGAGCAATCGCTGGACGTTCGCAATTTCGGTGTTGAACTTTGGCCAGCTCGAGCAGGAGAGGCTGTGTACGTTGGAAGTTTTAGTAGCCTAAACAAGTTCAGAGCCCAAGTGTTAGTGGTTCGTTTTAGAGGTTACCAGTGGGAGATGAGGACGAGCAACAGCTTTCAGGGCTGGCACCTTTCGTGTAGGAGCAATCGCTGGACGTTCGCAATTTCGGTGTTGAACTTTGGGCAGCTCGAGCAGGAGAGGCTGTGTACGTTGGAAGTTTTAGTAGCCTAAACAAGTTCAGAGCCCAAGTGTTTGTGGTTCGTTTGAGAGGTTACCAGTGGGAGATGAGGACCAGCAAGAGCTTTCAGGGCTGGCACCTTTAGTGCAGGAGCAATCGCTGGACGTTCGTAATATAGGTGTTGAACTTTTGCCAGCTCGAGCAGGAGAGGCTGTGTACGTTGGAAGTTTTAGTAGCCTAAACAAGTTCAGAGCCCAAGTGTTTGTGGTTTGTTTTAGAGGTTACCAGTGGGAGATGAGGACCAGCAAGAGCTTTCAGGGCTGGCACCTTTAGTGTAGGAGCAATCGCTGGACGTTCGCAATTTCGGTGTTGAACTTTGGGCAGCTCGAGCAGGAGAGGCTGTGTACGTTGGAAGTTTTAGTAGCCTAAACAAGTTCAGAGCCCAAGTGTTTGTGGTTCGTTTTAGAGGTTACCAGTGGGAGATGAGGACCAGCAAGAGCTTTCAGGGCTGGCACCTTTAGTGTAGGAGCAATCGCTGGACGTTCGCAATTTCGGTGTTGAACTCTGGCCAGATTGAGCAGGAGAGGCTGTGTACGTTGGAAGTTTTAGTAGCCTAAACAAGTTCAGAGCCCAAGTGTTAGTGGTTCGTTTTAGAGGTTACCAGTGGGAGATGAGGACCAGCAAGAGCTTTCAGGGCTGGCACCTTTAGTGCAGGAGCAATCGCTGGACGTTCGCAATTTCGGTGTTGAGCTCTGGCCAGTTGTAGCAGGAGAGGCTGTGTACGTTGGAAGTTTTAGTAGCCTAAACAAGTTCAGAGCCCAAGTGTTTGTGGTTCGTTTTCGAGGTTACCAGTGGGAGATGAGGACCAGCAACAGCATTCAGGGCTGGCACCTTTAGTGTAGGAGCAATCGCTGGACGTTCGCAATTTCGGTGTTGAACTTTGGCCAGCTCGAGCAGGAGAGGCTGTGTACGTTGGAAGTTTTAGTAGCCTAAACAAGTTCAGAGCCCAAGTGTTTGTGGTTCGTTTTCGAGGTTACCAGTGGGAGATGAGGACCAGCAAGAGCTTTCAGGGCTGGCACCTTTAGTGTAGGAGCAATCGCTGGACGTTCGCAATTTCGGTGTTGAACTTTGGGCAGCTCGAGCAGGAGAGGCTGTGTACGTTGGAAGTTTTAGTAGCCTAAACAAGTTCAGAGCCCAAGTGTTTGTGGTTCGTTTTCGAGGTTACCAGTGGGAGATGAGGACCAGCAACAGCTTTCAGGGCTGGCACCTTTAGTGCAGGAGCAATCGCTGGACGTTCGCAATTTCGGTGTTGAGCTCTGGCCAGTTGTAGCAGGAGAGGCTGTGTACGTTGGAAGTTTTAGTAGCCTAAACAAGTTCAGAGCCCAAGTGTTTGTGGTTCGTTTTAGAGGTTACCAGTGGGAGATGAGGACGAGCAACACCATTCAGGGCTGGCACCTTTAGTGTAGGAGCAATCGCTGGACGTTCGCAATTTCGGTGTTGAACTTTGGGCAGCTCGAGCAGGAGAGGCTGTGTACGTTGGAAGTTTTAGTAGCCTAAACAAGTTCAGAGCCCAAGTGTTTGTGGTTCGTTTTAGAGGTTACCAGTGGGAGATGAGGACCAGCAACAGCATTCAGGGCTGGCACCTTTAGTGTAGGAGCAATCGCTGGACGTTCGCAATTTCGGTGTTGAACTTTGGGCAGCTCGAGCAGGAGAGGCTGTGTATGTTGGAAGTTTTAGTAGCCTAAACAAGTTCAGAGCCCAAGTGTTTGTGGTTCGTTTTAGAGGTTACCAGTGGGAGATGAGGACCAGCAAGAGCTTTCAGGGCTGGCACCTTTAGTGCAGGAGCAATCGCTGGACGTTTGTAATATAGGTGTTGAACTTTGGCCAGCTCGAGCAGGAGAGGCTGTGTACGTTGGAAGTTTTAGTAGCCTAAACAAGTTCAGAGCCCAAGTGTTTGTGGTTCGTTTTAGAGGTTACCAGTGGGAGATGAGTACCAGCAACAGCATTCAGGGCTGGAATCTTTAGTGTAGGAGCAATCGCTGGACGTTCGCAATTTCGGTGTTGAGCTCTGGCCAGATTGAGCAGGAGAGGCTGTGTACGTTGGAAGTTTTAGTAGCCTAAACAAGTTCAGAGCCCAAGTGTTTGTGGTTCGTTTTAGAGGTTACCAGTGGTAGATGAGGACGAGCAACAGCTTTCAGGGCTGGCACCTTTAGTGCAGGAGCAATCGCTGGACGTTCGCAATTTCGGTGTTGAACTTTGGGCAGCTCGAGCAGGAGAGGCTGTGTACGTTGGAAGTTTTAGTAGCCTAAACAAGTTCAGAGCCCAAGTGTTTGTGGTTCGTTTTAGAGGTTACCAGTGGGAGATGAGCACCAGCAAGAGCTTTCAGGGCTGGCACCTTTAGTGTAGGAGCAATCGCTGGACGTTCGCAATTTCGGTGTTGAGCTCTGGCCAGATTGAGCAGGAGAGGCTGTGTACGTTGGAAGTTTTAGTAGCCTAAACAAGTTCAGAGCCCAAGTGTTAGTGGTTCGTTTTAGAGGTTACCAGTGGGAGATGAGGACCAGCAACAGCATTCAGGGCTGGCACCTTTAGTGTAGGAGCAATCGCTGGACGTTCGCAATTTCGGTGTTGAACTTTGGGCAGCTCGAGCAGGAGAGGCTGTGTACGTTGGAAGTTTTAGTAGCCTAAACAAGTTCAGAGCCCAAGTGTTTGTGGTTCGTTTTAGAGGTTACCAGTGGGAGATGAGGACCAGCAACAGCATTCAGGGCTGGCAACTTTAGTGTAGGAGCAATCGCTGGACGTTCGCAATTTCGGTGTTGAACTCTGGCCAGATTGAGCAGGAGAGGCTGTGTACGTTGGAAGTTTTAGTAGCCTAAACAAGTTCAGAGCCCAAGTGTTTGTGGTTCGTTTTAGAGGTTACCAGTGGGAGATGAGTACCAGCAACAGCATTCAGGGCTGGCACCTTTAGTGTAGGAGCAATCGCTGGACGTTCGCAATTTCGGTGCTGAACTTTGGACAGCTCGAGCAGGAGAGGCTGTGTACGTTGGAAGTTTTAGTAGCCTAAACAAGTTCAGAGCCCAAGTGTTTGTGGTTCGTTTTAGAGGTTACCAGTGGGAGATGAGGACGAGCAACAGCTTTCAGGGCTGGCACCTTTAGTGTTGGAGCAATCGCTGGACGTTCGCAATTTCGGTGTTGAACTTTGGCCAGCTCGAGCAGGAGAGGCTGTGTACGTTGGAAGTTTTAGTAGCCTAAACAAGTTCAGAGCCCAAGTGTTAGTGGTTCGTTTTAGAGGTTACCAGTGGGAGATGAGGACCAGCAAGAGCTTTCAGGGCTGGCACCTTTAGTGTAGGAGCAATCGCTGGACGTTCGCAATTTCGGTGTTGAACTTTGGGCAGCTCGAGCAGGAGAGGCTGTGTACGTTGGAAGTTTTAGTAGCCTAAACAAGTTCAGAGCCCAAGTGTTTGTGGTTCGTTTTAGAGGTTACCAGTGGGAGATGAGGACCAGCAACAGCATTCAGGGCTGGCACCTTTAGTGCAGGAGCAATCGCTGGACGTTCGCAATTTTGGTGTTGAGCTCTGGCCAGATTGAGCAGGAGAGGCTGTGTACGTTGGAAGTTTTAGTAGCCTAAACAAGTTCAGAGCCCAAGTGTTAGTGGTTCGTTTTCGAGGTTACCAGTGGGAGATGAGGACCAGCAAGAGCTTTCAGGGCTGGCACCTTTAGTGTAGGAGCAATCGCTGGACGTTCGCAATTTCGGTGTTGAGCTCTGGCCAGATTGAGCAGGAGAGGCTGTGTACGTTGGAAGTTTTAGTAGCCTAAACAAGTTCAGAGCCCAAGTGTTTGTGGTTCGTTTTAGAGGCTACCAGTGGGAGATGAGGACCAGCAAGAGCTTTCAGGGCTGGCACCTTTAGTGTAGGAGCAATCGCTGGACGTTCGCAATTTCGGTGTTGAACTTTGGCCAGCTCGAGCAGGAGAGGCTGTGTACGTTGGAAGTTTTAGTAGCCTAAACAAGTTCGGAGCCCAAGTGTTAGTGGTTCGTTTTAGAGGTTACCAGTGGGAGATGAGGACGAGCAACAGCATTCAGGGCTGGCACCTTTAGTGTTGGAGCAATCGCTGGACGTTCGCAATTTCGGTGTTGAACTTTGGCCAGCTCGAGCAGGAGAGGCTGTGTACGTTGGAAGTTTTAGTAGCCTAAACAAGTTCAGAGCCCAAGTGTTTGTGGTTCGTTTTAGAGGTTACCAGTGGGAGATGAGGACGAGCAACAGCTTTCAGGGCTGGCACCTTTAGTGTAGGAGCAATCGCTGGACGTTCGCAATTTCGGTGTTGAACTTTGGCCAGCTCGAGCAGGAGAGGCTGTGTACGTTGGACGTTTTAGTAGCCTAAACAAGTTCAGAGCCCAAGTGTTTGTGGTTCGTTTTCGAGGTTACCAGTGGGAGATGAGGACGAGCAACAGCTTTCAGGGCTGGCACCTTTAGTGCAGGAGCAATCGCTGGACGTTCGCAATTTCGGTGTTGAGCTGTGGCCAGATTGAGCAGGAGAGGCTGTGTACGTTGGAAGTTTTAGTAGCCTAAACAAGTTCAGAGCCCAAGTGTTAGTGGTTCGTTTTAGAGGTTACCAGTGGGAGATGAGGACGAGCAAGAGCTTTCAGGGCTGGCACCTTTAGTGTAGGAGCAATCGCTGGACGTTCGCAATTTCGGTGTTGAACTCTGGCCAGATTGAGCAGGAGAGGCTGTGTACGTTGGAAGTTTTAGTAGCCTAAACAAGTTCAGAGCCCAAGTGTTAGTGGTTCGTTTTAGAGGTTACCAGTGGGAGATGAGGACCAGCAAGAGCTTTCAGGTCTGGCACCTTTAGTGTAGGAGCAATCGCTGGACGTTCGCAATTTCGGTGTTGAGCTCTGGCCAGTTGTAGCAGGAGAGGCTGTGTACGTTGGAAGTTTTAGTAGCCTAAACAAGTTCAGAGCCCAAGTGTTTGTGGTTCGTTTTAGAGGTTACCAGTGGGAGATGAGGACCAGCAACAGCATTCAGGGCTGGCACCTTTAGTGTAGGAGCAATCGCTGGACGTTCGCAATTTCGGTGTTGAACTTTGGGCAGCTCGAGCAGGAGAGGCTGTGTACGTTGGAAGTTTTAGTAGCCTAAACAAGTTCAGAGCCCAAGTGTTAGTGGTTCGTTTTAGAGGTTACCAGTGGGAGATGAGGACCAGCAACAGCTTTCAGGGCTGGCACCTTTAGTGTAGGAGCAATCGCTGGACATTCGCAATTTCGGTGTTGAACTTTGGCCAGCTCGAGCAGGAGAGGCTGTGTACGTTGGAAGTTTTAGTAGCCTAAACAAGTTCAGAGCCCAAGTGTTAGTGGTTCGTTTTAGAGGTTACCAGTGGGAGATGAGGACCAGCAAGAGCTTTCAGGGCTGGCACCTTTAGTGTAGGAGCAATCGCTGGACGTTCGCAATTTCGGTGTTGAACTTTGGGCAGCTCGAGCAGGAGAGGCTGTGTACGTTGGAAGTTTTAGTAGCCTAAACAAGTTCAGAGCCCAAGTGTTTGTGGTTCGTTTTAGAGGTTACCAGTGGGAGATGAGGACCAGCAACAGCATTCAGGGCTGGCACCTTTAGTGTAGGAGCAATCGCTGGACGTTCACAATTTCAGTGTTGAACTTTGGCCAGCTCGAGCAGGAGAGGCTGTGTACTTCGAAAGTTTTAGTAGCCTAAACAAGTTCAGAGCCCAAGTGTTTGTGGTTCGTTTTAGAGGTTACCAGTGGGAGATGAGGACCAGCAAGAGCTTTCAGGGCTGGCACCTTTAGTGTAGGAGCAATCGCTGGACGTTCGCAATTTCGGTGTTGAGCTCTGGCCAGATTGAGCAGGAGAGGCTGTGTACGTTGGAAGTTTTAGTAGCCTAAACAAGTTCAGAGCCCAAGTGTTAGTGGTTCGTTTTAGAGGTTACCAGTGGGAGATGAGGACCTGCAACAGCTTTCAGGGCTGGCACCTTTAGTGCAGGAGCAATCGCTGGACGTTCGTAATATAGGTGTTGAACTTTTGCCAGCTCGAGCAGGAGAGGCTGTGTACGTTGGAAGTTTTAGTAGCCTAAACAAGTTCAGAGCCCAAGTGTTTGTGGTTCGTTTTAGAGGTTACCAGTGGGAGATGAGGACCAGCAACAGCATTCAGGGCTGGCACCTTTAGTGTAGGAGCAATCGCTGGACGTTCGCAATTTCGGTGTTGAACTTTGGGCAGCTCGAGCAGGAGAGGCTGTGTACGTTGGAAGTTTTAGTAGCCTAAACAAGTTCAGAGCCCAAGTGTTTGTGGTTCGTTTTCGAGGTTACCAGTGGGAGATGAGGACCAGCAAGAGCTTTCAGGGCTGGCACCTTTAGTGTAGGAGCAATCGCTGGACGTTCGCAATTTCGGTGTTGAGCTCTGGCCAGTTGTAGCAGGAGAGGCTGTGTACGTTGGAAGTTTTAGTAGCCTAAACAAGTTCAGAGGCCAAGTGTTTGTGGTTCATTTTAGAGGTTACCAGTGGGAGATGAGGACCAGCAACAGCATTCAGGGCTGGCACCTTTAGTGTAGGAGCAATCGCTGGACGTTCGCAATTTCGGTGTTGAACTTTGGGCAGCTCGAGCAGGAGAGGCTGTGTACGTTGGAAGTTTTAGTAGCCTAAACAAGTTCAGAGCCCAAGTGTTTGTGGTTCGTTTTAGAGGTTACCAGTGGGAGATGAGGACCAGCAAGAGCTTTCAGGGCTGGCACCTTTAGTGTAGGAGCAATCGCTGGACGTTCGCAATTTCGGTGTTGAACTTTGGCCAGCTCGAGCAGGAGAGGCTGTGTACGTTGGAAGTTTTAGTAGCCTAAACAAGTTCAGAGCCCAAGTGTTTGTGGTTCGTTTTCGAGGTTACCAGTGGGAGATGAGGACCAGCAACAGCATTCAGGGCTGGCACCTTTAGTGTAGGAGCAATCGCTGGACGTTCACAATTTCAGTGTTGAACTTTGGCCAGGTCGAGCAGGAGAGGCTGTGTACATCGAAAGTTTTAGTAGCCTAAACAAGTTCAGAGCCCAAGTGTTTGTGGTTCGTTTTAGAGGTTACCAGTGGGAGATGAGGACCAGCAAGAGCTTTCAGGGCTGGCACCTTTAGTGTAGGAGCAATCGCTGGACGTTCACAATTTCGGTGTTGAGCTCTGGCCAGATTGAGCAGGAGAGGCTGTGTACGTTGGAAGTTTTAGTAGCCTAAACAAGTTCAGAGCCCAAGTGTTTGTGGTTCGTTTTAGAGGTTACCAATGGGAGATGAGGACGAGCAACAGCTTTCAGGGCTGGCACCTTTAGTGCAGGAGCAATCGCTGGACGTTCGTAATATAGGTGTTGAACTTTTGCCAGCTCGAGCAGGAGAGGCTGTGTACGTTGGAAGTTTTAGTAGCCTAAACAAGTTCAGAGCCCAAGTGTTAGTGCTTCGTTTTAGAGGTTACCAGTGGGAGATGAGGACCAGCAAGAGCTTTCAGGGCTGGCACCTTTAGTGTAGGAGCAATCGCTGGACGTTCGCAATTTCGGTGTTGAACTTTGGCCAGCTCGAGCAGGAGAGGCTGTGTACGTTGGAAGTTTTAGTAGCCTAAACAAGTTCAGAGCCCAAGTGTTTGTGGTTCGTTTTAGAGGTTACCAGTGGGAGATGAGGACCAGCAACAGCTTTCAGGGCTGGCACCTTTAGTGCAGGAGCAATCGCTGGACGTTCGCAATTTCGGTGTTGAGCTCTGGCCAGCTCGAGCAGGAGAGGCTGTGTACATCGAAAGTTTTAGTAGCCTAAACAAGTTCAGAGCCCAAGTGTTTGTGGTTCGTTTTAGAGGTTACCAGTGGGAGATGAGGACCAGCAACAGCATTCAGGGCTGGCACCTTTAGTGTAGGAGCAATCGCTGGACGTTCGCAATTTCGGTGTTGAACTTTGGGCAGCTCGAGCAGGAGAGGCTGTGTACGTTGGAAGTTTTAGTAGCCTAAACAAGTTCAGAGCCCAAGTGTTTGTGGTTCGTTTTAGAGGTTACCAGTAGGAGATGAGGACGAGCAACAGCTTTCAGGGCTGGCACCTTTAGTGTTGGAGCAATCGCTGGACGTTCGCAATTTCGGTGTTGAACTTTGGGCAGCTCGAGCAGGAGAGGCTCTGTACGTTGGAAGTTTTAGTAGCCTAAACAAGTTCAGAGGCCAAGTGTTTGTGGTTCGTTTTCGAGGTTACCAGTGGGAGATGAGGACCAGCAACAGCTTTCAGGGCTGGCACCTTTAGTGCAGGAGCAATCGCTGGACGTTCGCAATTTCGGTGTTGAGCTCTGGCCAGATTGAGGAGGAGAGGCTGTGTACGTTGGAAGTTTTAGTAGCCTAAACAAGTTCAGAGCCCAAGTGTTTGTGGTTCGTTTTAGAGGTTACCAGTGGGAGATGAGGACCAGCAACAGCTTTCAGGGCTGGCACCTTTAGTGTTGGAGCAATCGCTGGACGTTCGCAATTTCGGTGTTGAACTTTGGCCAGCTCGAGCAGGAGAGGCTGTGTACGTTGGAAGTTTTAGTAGCCTAAACAAGTTCAGAGCCCAAGTGTTTGTGGTTCGTTTTCGAGGTTACCAGTGGGAGATGAGGACCAGCAACAGCTTTCAGGGCTGGCACCTTTAGTGTAGGAGCAATCGCTGGACGTTCGCAATTTCGGTGTTGAACTTTGGCCAGCTCGAGCAGGAGAGGCTGTGTACGTTGGAAGTTTTAGTAGCCTAAACAAGTTCAGAGCCCAAGTGTTAGTGGTTCGTTTTAGAGGTTACCAGTGGGAGATGAGGACCAGCAAGAGCTTTCAGGTCTGGCACCTTTAGTGTAGGAGCAATCGCTGGACGTTCGCAATTTCGGTGTTGAACTCTGGCCAGATTGAGCAGGAGAGGCTGTGTACGTTGGAAGTTTTAGTAGCCTAAACAAGTTCAGAGCCCAAGTGTTAGTGGTTCGTTTTAGAGGTTACCAGTGGGAGATGAGGACCAGCAAGAGCTTTCAGGGCTGGCACCTTTAGTGTAGGAGCAATCGCTGGACGTTCGCAATTTCGGTGTTGAGCTCTGGCCAGTTGTAGCAGGAGAGGCTGTGTACGTTGGAAGTTTTAGTAGCCTAAACAAGTTCAGAGCCCAAGTGTTTGTGGTTCGTTTTAGAGGTTACCAGTGGGAGATGAGGACCAGCAACAGCTTTCAGGGCTGGCACCTTTAGTGCAGGAGCAATCGCTGGACGTTCGCAATTTCGGTGTTGAGCTCTGGCCAGCTCGAGCAGGAGAGGCTGTGTACATCGAAAGTTTTAGTAGCCTAAACAAGTTCAGAGA